>NW_011499849.1:3590635-3618515 GCF_000495115.2 Populus euphratica | reverse complement strand
ATGAAAAATATACCAAGAGTTGTTGTTTGTTTTAGGTGTTCATTACTGAACTTGACTTTTCTTTTACTATGTTTATTTCAAAGAAATTTGTTATTTTAAAAAAATATTTTATCTTTAACAAATGAGTTACAGGAGCTCTAATCACACTTGTATAAAACATAGAATTGCACTTAAAATTCAAAATCTTAGCCGAAACAAACACTCATCAGCTCTTATCAACAATTCTGCTACTTCTTCATCTAACACTTTCAATAAGCTCTTACAAGTATCTTAAAGTTATCGGAAAGGGAAAAAAGAAGAACAAGAAGAGAGTATACAAAACCACTTCTCTCCATAAAACACAAAGTGAGTATGCAACATCGTAATACATAACTAGAAATTTGATGAACTTATACCAACAACTATACAAAAAATATTAAAAAAACTAACAATTATATAAAAAAATAGTCTATAAGCAAAAAACTCAGAAAAAATGAAACCACAAAAATGGATAATAGAAACAAAGAAATTGATTACCCACCAATCAAAACTAGTCACAACAACACAGGCAAGGTATTAGTCCATTCTTAAAGCAAATTTACTAAGAAAATAGTAGAAATATTAATTTGATGCCAGTCTTTAATTACTATTTTGATTTTCAATAATTAATTTTTGTGAGTTTTTAATTTGTTTGGCAGCTGGTTGCATAGTTTTTTTTTTAAATATAAAATTTAAAAGAAAATTTTAATTATAAAACAGGATTAAAAACAAAAAAATATTAACCAAGAGAATGAAAACCTAATTTAAAATAAAAGGTTAATGAGAGGACAAATTAAAATTTTAAATTTAAAGAGAAAATTCAAAAGAAAATTATAATTCAAACACAAAATATCAAAATCAAAAGAACAATAACTAAATTTTTATTAAAAAAATAACAAATTGTAATTATAGATTCAATAATAAAATTGAAACTTGACAAAAAAGCAAGAACAAAAATAAAAAATAAATAAAAACATCATCATATATGAGGATAATTTTAAAAGTTTAAATGACCAGTATGAATTTTAAAGGAATGAAAAAAATAAAATTATTGACAACAAATCATCACTTGAATCGTCGCACACACAACCTCATATGGAAGGAGGTGTTGTGATACTTTCAATACCATCATAAAAACCAACATTAAGCTAATAGATACACTTCATGCATTGCCTGAAATGTATGAAAATGTTTCATGTGCCAACTATTTTTTGTAATATTTTATATTTATTAAAATATCAAATTATCTTAAATTAGTTTGATTAAAAAAAAATCATGACAAAATTACAATAAAAACACTAGAAGTAAGTTTAATAACTTTTTTTTTGTTTTAAAGATGTTGAAGTCATTTTATTATGCTAAGAAATTGAAAAATCTAAAAAAAATCCTCTAGACAAAAGTTTTGCTTTTAAAAATATGTAATTTTTTCATTGTAATTTTAAAATGTAAAAAAAACATACATGTTTATGGTTAATTTGATAATAGCTTATGTATCATGTAAATATATTTTAATACATCCAATAATTAATTTTAAATTTTTTAATGAGAGAAATAAAGATGTCGTTAACAGTGCCAATAAACGTAGATCTACAATATTTTCGAATTCACATTAGCTTTTATTAATCCCAGCACTACATGGTGGGAACAAGTTAAACAACACTGTAAATTCGTAAAAATGTTTTGATGTTTGGATTTTGCGTGTCCATTATTTTCTTTATTTTATTTTATTTTTTTCTCAACGAGGAAAGAGTTCAACGTGATTAGTTTCTTTGTTGTTTTGTTTTTTCCAGATGATTGGTATAGATGTCTATAATTGTGTTTATTTTTTTATTCAAAAAGTAATTTTTAAATTTTTGTAGTTTTAAATTAATTTTAAATTATTTTGATATATTAATATAAAAAATAAAATAAAATAAATAAAAAAATATTAGTTTAATATATTTAAAAATAAAAAATATTTTAAATACAACAGTATAAAAACATTGGTTAATTAATGAGCAAGTGAACGTTATGAGAGGATTTTTTTTGTGGAATTTAATGAGGGTGTTTGAAACTGCAGTAAAAATTATTTTTTAAAATAGTTTTTATTTTAAAAAATATTAAATAATAGATTTTTTATATCAATATTTATTTAAATAATAGATTTTTTATATCAATATTGAAAAATAATTTTTTAAAAATATTAAAATTTTTAATTTAAAGTAAAAATTAAAAATATTAATTTTTTTAATTTAAAGTAAAATTTTTTATTTTTTTAAAATATTTATAAAATATAAAAACAACAATAAAAAATTAACGGTGGTGGACCTCAAGTTAATTTGAGCTCTGTATCCTTTCTTTTATTTATTTCTTAAAAAAACCATCCAAACTTGTACACTAATATATATTCAGAAGGCAGTCTTACACCAACATGAAATAAAACAGCGTTGCAAAGAGATCAACTCACCACCTAAAAAAAATAAGACTGAAGTTTTTTTCAGATGAACGAAGAAAAAGGAGAGCAGTAAAGAATAGAGATTTGGCCAAATATGAATTGAAATGGAAAAGAGAGATTGAAAAAAAAAAAAAAAAAAAACATCATCCATGACGCATAGCACAAAAATTATCATTAACAAACCAAATATGCATCCAATCCGCAGCACCGTATCGACGGATAGTCGCTATGATTTATGAGATCCTGATAGAGGGAAAAAAGAAAAAAAGAATCTTATGATCAATGGGGGGCCAGAAAACTCCTTCCTCCTCCTCCTCCTCCTCGTCCTCCTCCTGGTTTTCTCACTTCTGCTCCTCAGCTCTCAGGACCAAACCTATAAATTCTCCACTTGACACCATCCTCGTCTCTCGTAATTCCACCGATGCCCTCGTCCGTCGCCTCGGCCTCCTCGATCTCATCCTCCTTGGCGTTGGTGCCTCCATCGGCGCCGGCATCTTTGTTGTCACCGGGACCGTCGCCCGCGACGCTGGCCCCGGTCTGTATTCTCCACTTCAATCTAACATCATACTTTTTTTTTTTTTTAAGCACGTGTGTCACATGATTTTTATTCGATACAAAATTAGTAATGCTATACAGTAGCGAGAATGAGTTTTCTTGTGTATATAATACATATATATAATTTTCTTCAGGTCCGATCGATGAAGAACTTGAGTTAGTTTGGTGTTTAGATAGATAGACCTTAAGTTTGACCGGGGGAGGAGTTAATTCCGATTGACTCACAAGCTGAGCCGATAAATTTAATTTTTTATGCTCTTACAATGGATTGAGTACATGGGTAGCATTGGTATGTGAAATTGGATAGGATTGTGCAGGCCGATTACAGTTGTACTTGTGTTTGGCCCCGTGCCAGGTTTGATACGTTGTTCTCTGATAAGGTCCTGTCCCATCTTGTCATGTCTTCTCTAGTTTCGTTCGTTGTTTCACCAAACGCACTTAGCTGATGGAGATGACAAGGATGTGCCGGGGGGGGGGGGGGGGGGGGGGGGGGGGGGGGGGGGGGGCTGTGTACTGGGAGGTGAAAAAGATTTTTCTTTTTTATTATGTCCCATTGGCACATCAAATATTAGTACAAGTGGAGTTGTCCTGTCCAATTTGATTTACTAAATTCTATCCAAATTGATTGTCTTGATCGATAGAATTGCTTGATTTATGCTTCTGTTGAATTGTTCTTATTAATTGTGTTCTTGGTATGTTGCAATGCAGGGGTAACAGTGAGTTTTATACTAGCTGGGTTATCGTGTGTGTTGAATGCACTGTGTTACGCAGAGTTGGCTTCACGTTTACCTGCTGTTGTTGGAGGAGCATACCTGTACGCATACTCAGCTTTCAATGAGCTTACCGCTTTTCTTGTTTTTGGGCAATTGATGATTGATTATCACATTGGGGCAGCTAGTATAGCAAGAAGCTTAGCAAGTTATGTTGTTACGATTTTAGAGATGTTCCCTGTTTTTAAAGATAATATTCCGAGTTGGATTGGACATGGTGGTGAAGAGTTCCTCGGAGGAACTCTTTCCATAAATTTGTTGGCGCCATTTTTACTTGCTCTTTTGACTGTAATCTTGTGCTTGGGTGTTGGAGAATCTTCGATTGTGAACTCTTTCATGACTGTATTAAAGGTATGTATACTTGCACAGAGTTATTGTTGAATATTGTGTGCAAATGTTGATGAAGGATGTGAGATTAGAATAGATGTAATGACTTAGTTTGGCTTTGGTACAGGTTGTCATTGTTATCATTGTAATCTTTGTGGGTGCTTTTGAGGTTGATGTTTCGAACTGGTCACCTTTTGCTCCACATGGTGTTAAGGAAATATTAACCGGATCCACTGTAGTGTTCTTTGCATATGTTGGGTTTGATGCAGTTGCAAATTCAGCTGAAGAATCTAGGAGACCACAGGCATGTTCTGTTGATTTGGTGCTAAATATATTAGATCATGAAAAAAAAATCCAATCATGATTTTAAGAATCTTGTATGTAATCTGATTGTGTAATTTTTGTTTTCCTAATTTGTTTGGTCAGCGGGACCTGCCGCTAGGCATCATTGGAAGTCTTGTCATATGCATTGCACTTTATATTGGAGTCTGTTTGGTGCTCACTGGGATGGTGCCTTACTATCTCCTTGGGGAAGATGCTCCATTGGCTGAGGCTTTCACCTCTAAGGGCTTGAAATATGTTTCTATTTTAATCAGCATAGGTGCTGTTGCTGGACTTACAACGACCCTTTTAGTTGGCCTTTATGTTCAGGTGACACACATCAACCTTGCATATAATTATATGCCTTCTTAGCTGTGCAATTGTGAGTGACAGCTTGTTTCTCATAAACAGTCTCGATTATATCTGGGTCTTGGAAGGGATGGTTTACTGCCTTCTTTATTTTCTAAAGTGCACCCCACACGTCATACTCCTATTCATTCTCAAGTCTGGGTTGGTATTGTTGCTGGCATTCTGGGAGGGTTGTTTAATGTGCACGTGCTCTCACACATTCTGTCAGTTGGTGCATTGGTATGTTGTTCTGATCTTCTTCTCTATTAGAATTCAGGTGTGAATAAAATCCTGCAACCTGTTTAAGATGCAGTTGCTATCTATTTTCTAAAACTGCCACCTGCACTTACCAATCACATTGCAGCGTGCCTGCCAGTTCCTGCAATATTGAATCTAATCACAAATGACATGGCATGCTGTGACGTGTTTGTGTTTAGGCAGGAAATGAATTCTTAAAATTTCATGCTTGTTGTCATTAGTGGTGCTTCAGCATTTTGATTTTCAAGGTTTCACGCTTCTTGTCAACGGTAGTGCTTGAGTGCTTTGATTTTTATTAGTGGGTTATACGCACCTGACATTGCATTAGACTGGTTGCAGACAGGTTATTCTGTTGTTTCAGCATGTGTCCTAGCCCTTCGCTGGAAGGATAAGACAGCGAGTCAATTTTCTTCAAGATGGACTTCAGCATGGAGGGAAGGGGTTCTTTGCATTGTCGCAGTTGCCTGCTGTGGTTTTGCCACTGGACTCTTCTACCGTTTTAGTGCTTCATTTATTTTTCTGGTCGTGGCAGTTGTTATAGCTATACTTGCTACTGCTGCTCTTTGTTGCCGCCAAGTGAGTATTATATTGTGCCTTTTGTGGAATGTTTCTTCTTACTTGTTCCGCACTTTATGATAATGATAAAGTGATTATTATGAGGGTAAAAATCTGATAATATTGTCCTAATGTGTGGAGATTAAATTTGTGTTTCTTCTGTTCTACATTGATGAAATGTTGTTATCAACGGACATGCTATGATTTAGATGGTGGTGAGTCCTGGTGTCTTTGGGGTGGTCTTTAAATTGTGGGTTTTTTTTTTTTATGAGAACTTTATTTGTTTTCTTTTCACACACGGAACACTGATTCTTAGTTGTAGAGGTAATTGGCGAAACGAATCAAATAATACTTGAGAACTCTGCTGGCTTTGGAATGTGGGCATCTTTTTTGTTGATTCATTATGCCCTTCTGTAGCCTAGACTGTGCGTAAGGACATTTTGGAACTAGAATTTCTTGATGCCTGATAACATTCCTGGAGCACTAGTTGCATTTCATCAAACCAATATTCCTCTTTTGATTTTCCTGTTGAGTTTTCTTTTGTTGGGATTTTAATCTATTTAAAGGGTTAACTGTTGAGTTACATAATGGTGTTTGCCCGACCTTTTTTTTAAAGGGCCAGCAAGGCCTCTCCTGCCTAATGTAGGCTGTGTATTTACCAGTTTTATGAGGCTGGCTTCCATCTTCTTCATGATTTTCTCCAGTCCTGTGAATTTTTGAATGGCCTGTAATGCCTTCTGTTTATTTTTCTCAGACTTACACCAACCCTCCAGGGTTTTCGTGTCCTGGGGTTCCCATTGTGCCAGCTGTTTGCGTCTACTTCAACATGTTCCTGTTTGCTCAGGTGCACTTTTAGAGAATCATTTTTACAAGCAATGTCTCCTTACAAATTGCCAACCTCTGAAATTAATCTGTTCTTATAGAAAAGCTAGTTAATGATGGCCAACTTTCCTTTATGCAGTTGCACCACGAAGCCTGGGTGAGGTTTGTTGTCCTGAGCATTATCATGGTTGGAATATATGCATTCTACGGGCAGTATCATGCCAAACCAGGTTCGGATGAGTCAATTATTTATCAGAGAGCTCCTACAGAACCAACTAGATAGTTCCATCTTAATATGCCTTGTTGTCTGTTGTAGCATTTATTCTCTTGTATTTACCAATGTAACTAAGCTATGGCTATTTATACAAATGACATTTTTATTTATCAAAACCCTTGAGATTTTTTCAGAACATGGCAATATAAAAGTGCAGTATCGCACTACTTGGCAATTTTCACCTGCATCTTATTGATTTATTTCATCGATTCAAATCACTGACCTTAAGGCATGGCTCCCTTGTATTTTCAGAACATATTATTCCTTCTTGCTTTCTTTCCCTCTTTCCCCACTTTCCGAACAGCCTTATTTTCTTTATGTAGAGAAATCCCATGCATAAAAATATCACGCGAGTCTCGGGATTGAAGGATGAAAATAACAGAATCCCCAGGAGGAACATCTTGCCGTTGAACATCTCTCTGTTAAGTGCTCGAGCTCTCCTTGCCTTTACCAGTTTTCCGTTCCACAGTCCACATCTCCCTAACATTCTCCACAACCATGTCGCAGAGTAGATCGAATGCCCTCTGACGCTCATCATTAGAACAGAGTGTGGCCCGGTGCCGAAGTCCTCCTTCCTGCCTGTGGCATCTTCCTCCACTGGCCAACGCATGCTGATTTCAAATTCTATTGAAGAAAAGAGTGCTGGTTTTGTAAGCAGCCAACCCTAATTAAAGCAGGAAAAACCGACTCCTGACAGCAGTTGACGTAGAAAGACTACTGAGTATGGAGAAAAACTATTGAAGAAAACATTTTGTAAGTCACTAAATCATCGGGCCAAATTTTGTCCCATTGAAACTAGAACCTCAAAGCAACATTCAGGGTGTATTAACGAGAAAATTCTTTCTCACATCTAGACTTGGTTTCGAATCCGGGATAGTTGCATGAAAACCAAAACCATTTATCATCTAAGCCAAAAATCTTAAGGGTTTATAAAACTTCAACTACTAAATAGCAAATAATGATATTCCTGAAGATTGTTGATAATTTAGAGTCATCGTATAAAATTAAAATTCCGACTTTCTCAAATGCTAATTTTCAATATGGCCTTTCTTAGACAAGGTAAAAATCCACGTAGTAGGAATAAACTTTTAGCGCGATAATGTTCCGACAAAATTGCCTTTTAAAGGCTTAACAAAAGCCTGTCAGTCGCACACGACATCAGAGTAAAATCCTGTAGTCTTCCTTTGACAGTCCTTAAAATTGAGGAATTCCACGTCAAAAACTTCGAGCTGTTTTGAGCTGAAAAATGTAGAAGGTCCAACCTGTACAAATGATTAGGTAATCAACAAATTCTTATAAATAAAGAACCGGGGCATGAACATTTGGAACTAGACAAAAAATATTCTTACCAGTGAAGCACCCATGATCTGGATAGTTGGCAATAAGTTTAAACTTATTAACCGTCCTTTCCTTTTTTGGGAAGGAAAGATAAGAATGGTACTTGATTGAATTTTTTATTGTTCTACTGAGAAATCTTCTAAATCCAGGAAAATAATAGTTTGAAAGTCTTCCCCGCAACTGTTATTGACCATACTGCATAGGCAGTTAACATGAAGATGAAGCAACCATGGAAAGAGTAAAAGGGATATGGATGGCATTTTATGGGAGTCTTGGCCTCAGCCTCAAAGGCAGGAAAACAGAATAGAAGCATCACAAGTGTCACTATATATGCCTGGAACTGCGAAGCAATAACTAGCATATTGGTTCTCTTTTCTTACTTTTCTCTCTCTCTATCTTATCCTAAAACCCCTCAGGAAATATTTCCACAGGACCCAGTTGCATATAATCAATAAAAAGGAAGAAATCATGATTAAGGAAAGGGAAGTCGGGTGATGTTGGATAAAGAGATACTGAATTGTGCAGAAAGAGAAGGAAGCAGGGAATTCGAGAAACTAGCCAGTGGCCCAAGTTCTTGAGGAATGATTATCTCTCTTCCCCCCAGGTCTCAAGTCTCGAATTCCTTCCTCAAATCCTGCTTAAGTTCCCTTGTTAACTACCTCTATTGCTTACAGCTTTTAGTTTGAAAAGAAGGCAAGCAGGTCTGGATAGAAGGCACACGATTGTACTGAAGTCTGGATGTAGTCTGTTCGCTTGGAATCAGTGCATTGGTGCCCACGAGGATTTTCACAGGAGAACCCTGCAAGTAGGTGCTGCAATGCGACGATCTGAGTCAGTATAGCCAACATAGTGGAAATTCACCTGCAAAGATTCTAAACTAAATTAAAGCTCGACAGTGAACAAGATTTTTGTAGAAACAAGCAATTTCACCCGCGTTTATGCACGGATCATAAATTTTTTCTTTCTTTCGAAGAAAAGGAACATGACAGTTCTTCTAACACAACATAAAGTGATTTTGATAAGTGGATGGCATCGCACCTGCTATCTAAATGGCACGTATGTCACCTATTTTCTTAGAAGAAAAGAGACCTCCCAAGCAGGACATGTTACGAGGTTTCTGTCTGCACAAAGTTCAAATAAAAAAAGCACAAGTATCAATATAGGAACAGGGAAACGAAACAAAAAAAATCCTAGCATGGTTGCCAAGGGGCGAAAGTATAATATACCTAACTTCTTAAATTGTAGCCTCAAATTACCGCAAAATGCAACTTTTCTTAGCTTCCACACATGCTCAACTTGTCAGAGGCACAAATTTATCAGCTCTCAGCAAATTATGTCCAAAAAGAAAGGTATAGTTCACTCCATGTGAGCAACTAGTCACTTTCACCGCTCATGATTGCTTCTGTTTAGAGTGTACTAACACAGGAAGACTAGCAAGGAAGGGGTCATAGTAAAATTAAACTAAATAAGAAGGTATAGTTCATCTAGTTGACTTGTTGAGATTAAAAAAATAAAAATCGAAACACCATTGTTTTAGTTTTTCATTAAATTAAAGGATTGATCCAAGTCTTTTGTCCAGTTAAACTCCGAATCAGATCTGAGAATTACAATAAAGGTTCAGAGATGCTAAACTATTGGATTTGATTCATCCATGAATTTCTTCTCACTATAATTACTTTTCTCTTCTATATGTTAAAGTCTGGATATGATATAAGACAGGAATTGGACTGTGACTGTCCAAGTATTACCATTCCTTATTTCACCGACTCTTTTTACCTATATAACTCGTTGATAGTATAAACATATTTTTTTATATTTTACATTTTTAAAAACATATAAATTCATTCTAAAATTATTACAAAAAATAGTTTTTTTATCTTTATCTTTTCAACCTTTTTAACTAAATATGATTCAATTTTTTAATAATAAATATTTATCATTTTTACTCCGAAACATTAATAAAGACAACCTCAAAGGAGTTTACAAAGCTAAGAAACATTAAATTTAATATACTAGCAAGTGACTTGTGATTCGCTATAGGCAAGAGAAATAAAAAAAACCTTTTCTCAATAAAAAAATATAATTTTATTCAACACCTTTTGTTATATTATGACAAACGCAAAAACAAATCAACGAGGATAATATATTTTATATTAGCTTTTTGTAATGTTTAATAATATATTTAGATTAAAAGTGATTTCCTTTAAAAATATATTTTGGATGTTTTTGAAATGATCTGGAACATAGAAATCAATTAAGAAAACATGCTTTTTGAGACAAATCACCCCCAAAATTACATAGCAAATAGTGTCTTACAAATTTGCGCACGTACACAAAAGCTGTGACACGGATCAAAAAGAGGGGAAGAGAATCCAGTTCGTTCAAAAGTTCCAACGAAAAGCAAATCTGATCATGTACGTTTACAATCTGGAAAATTTTTCCTTCAAAAGGACAGAACTTGCGTCACGGACTTTGATAAGAGAAACAGTACCCATGACCATCAGTACCAGCCATTTCTTTGCTACTCTGAAAAGATTGAAAACAACCCACCTTCCTCGCAGTAGCACACATCTCAGGCGGAGGAACAAAGGGATGCTATACTTCTTCATGTCCTCCACTCTGCACATGACCTCAAACTAGGAAAAATCACAACACTAGGGGAAACAGAGAAGGATACCATCACTTGTGTTGTGTTTTATGGGAAAAAAAAGGGAACTCCTAAATTACACTCCCGGTAGATTTCGACATCTCAATAAACCTGGATGTCTGCAGCTATGCTACTCAACTGATTACCCCCGATGGAGCTTCCTGGTTTCTTCATTGAAGATTTCTGGTCAGGGTGGCACCCAAGCCACAAGCATGAAAGTCTGGAAATAGCTGCCCGGCTAGCAAACTGAACCTTACAAGCCAGGCCATGCTCTGCCAACATATCATTACCCACTAAACCCGAGTCACAGCTAGCATCATATCCGTCAAGTTCAGATTCTGTTACCAACACAGCAGATCCATCATCAAAGGATGCTGTGTCCTGTTTCTCGTCCCCTCTGATCGGAAGATCTAAAGCCTTTTGAGTTACCGTACAGCCAGGGACACTAGTTTTTTTCACCTTGAGAAGATAGTAGTCTTGAACAGCCTGTATAAAGGGATTAACGTGGAATGATTTTAGGAGAAACCCAAGCGTTATTGAATGACAGATTGGCAATAAAAGGAACCATCAAACCAATAAAACGACAACTGTACTTCAAAGCAATGAAAATAAAATGGCAGATTGACAGATCACAGTTAGTTCCATGAACAAAAGGTACAGGGTCAAAATCCAAGTCGGTAAATCGTGAGTCCGCTCTCAATCCAAGTCATTTGATCTAGAGTGAAGCTTGAAATTTCTAGCTCTTCTTTGTCCAGATTCCTTGGCAGAGAATAAATGTAACACGTGTGTGTGTGATGCAATCCATAGAAAGGTTACATTGAATTAAAATGAAGGATGTACATGAAAGCTATATCAACCTTACCTGCCATTGCGAAGAGACCAAAAGTACCCTGGGCCTGATAGATCTTACATGCTCGTATGCAGCCTTGGGCAACATATGCCTGTGTTCCACCTGTCAAGAAACAGAAAATCTCATACAGGTTAAAAGAATGCTCAACAAAATATAGAGAGTCAGTAAGTTGAATTTCTCGACAGGTTACATTTGAATTTATACATACTAGGTAACAGAGAACAATGGTTGTACTGCGCCCCCTACCAGCCTTGCAGTGAACATATGTTGTCCTCCCAAGAGAGGCATTTTCTTCATAAAGTTCAACAAAAAAAAGAGTTGATATAAAAAAATAAAATTATAAATGACTCCCTCTGGAGGGGGAAGCAAAAATCTATTAAAAATACAACTGCAATACCAGGGAATGAACGTTTACAACATACTTACTATGTATGAAGTCTACAGCTTGGCATATATCAGTAAATGAAGGGGCAAACAGATAGTCTCTCGTCGGAATGACCAAATGATCTATATCATGAGCCTACAAAAAAATATCAACAATGAACATAAATGTGTATCAGCACTCAAGCATAATCACGTGGAAAAAACAGGCAGATTCTTTCCCCCTTTTCACATTCAAGCAACAACAATCAGTGACTTACGTGGGCTTTTAAAGGCAGTATTGGCCATTTAAGTAAATAATTTCTCCTAGATTATCTAACCAATTTGTCAAAAAGAGATAATTGCAAAGCCTTAATGGGGGCATGGATTTTAAATTAAAGATAATCACCTGTACATTAACAAGACTATCATATCTGGAAAAACACGACATGGAAACCAAACTCACATGATATAGTGATGTGGGAACCAAAGTCTCGTATGATTCATTCAGTGTAACCACACCAGACACCCCAAGTTTTTTCAATCGTCGAACATCCGTAGGAAACGGAACAGCTCCCAACAATATAAACTGAAAAACAATTTAGACAGTCAGTGAGTAAGTAGCAAGTCTATATTCATCAACAACAACTTAAAAAATTTTACAAAAAATAAATAAATATTAATTCCTACTTTCAACAAACATTACTAATGAACACAAAACAAATCAGTAGCTAAGAAGATAATTAGTAAACACCTGATCGACTCTGTCCCACCAATGAAACTCGGATTCAATTTTATTTCTCAGAACATTGTACAACAGAGTAGGGTAAAACAGAGCACGAGCTCCAGCCCCTACCAAAACTTTCTTTGCATCCAAAACGACAACGCTTCTACATGAATTCTCATACTGATCTCCTTCCTTTATTTCCTCAATATACATCTTCTTCACATAACCCTCAAAGAAAAGGAAAAGAAACAAGTAGAAATAACCTCCTATGGATTACAACTACAACAAGAAGGAGAAGCTGGGAATTGAATGGATTATTTCATGGTTGATTGGAGGTTTAAGGAGGAGAGGCATGCAACAAATTAGGAAGAGGAGTTCCTTTTTTTTTTTGTGGGTTTCTTTTTTTCTCAACAAACACTGGAAAGCGATAGTAGCCTGCCTGGTGTTTCCGAAAGTTTGAAAATGTGGTCGTGTTTTTTTTTGGTAATAAAATAATAGTTTTTTTATTTTAATATTAGTATATTAAAACAATTAAAAAATATTAATTTAATTTCTTTTAAAAAAAGTAAAATTTAAAAAACAGGGGAGACCACAGTACGGAGCTACATCTCTCCGTTTTCTGCAAGGATTTGGAACTTGCCTGTTTCAAAGTGGAAACGGTTACGTAATGACGACAGCGTTTCGTGTCTTGAGCAGTCATTAAAACGGCGTGGTCTTTTTTTGCCTCTCTTCTTTCATGTCTTGAGAAGTAATATACTCATCGAGTTTAATTCTTAAAAGGTAATTATTTCCTAGTTTATTGCAAAGTATTTTTATTTTCTATCAATTCTTATTAGTAAACTAGAGTTTCTGCTAGTGGAGGGAGAGATTTTTTTGTCCTAAAATATTTGATGGTTGGACCATGAAGCGTTTTACTTCAAAAAAAAAAAAATTCTGAAAGCGGTAGCAAGACGATGTGTTAAAACAATGAGTTATCATGCGATTGGAATTGTGTTGAAGATGATGATTTAAAGTATTTTTATTTAAAAATATATTATTTTTTTTATTTATTAAAAATTATTTTAAATATCAATATATTAAACTAATTTAAAAACATAAAAAATTATTTTAAATAAAATAAAATTTAAAAACACATGATGCTCTCTTAGTTAAAGTGTTGATTGTAGATTCAAGAATGACAATGATTAAGTTTCATTACATAAAAAAATTATTTTAAATAAAATAAAATTTAAAAACACATGATGCTCTCTTAGTTAAAGTGTTGATTGTAGATTCAACAATGACATGAAATTATATTTTAATTAGAGGTTTATTTAAAATTAATATTTTAAAAATATTTTTAGATTGTTTGATATATTGATATAGAAATAATTTTTTTAAATAAAAAATATATTATTTTAATATATTTTCAAGTAAATAGCACTTTAAAAAATAATCATTATCATACTTTTAAACAATTTTTAAAGTTAGTGTAATTTTAAAAACAAATCAACCCTAAAATATAGTGATGATAATGATGGTAGTGTTAGAGTCAACAATTAATAATAACAGTAATAATAATGGTGGTTAAAATTATTGGATTATATTATAAATGGATTATTATCTATGAAATATTTTATATAATTTAACAAGTTATCAATATTTTTTAATAAATTAACTAAGTTTAAAGAATAATTATAAAATATTTTATATTAAAGAGCTTCTTTTTTTTTTAAAAAAAGACATATTTTAAAGAAAACAAAAGGTATATTCCAGCAAAAAAAAATTTAAAAATTTAATTTTTATAATTTCATGTAACTTGTTTTTAACTATGAACTCATATAAAATTCTTACATTTGTTTAGTTAAAAATGTTATTTGTTTTAAATAAAAAGGTTGTTTTTAACTTTAAGTTTTGGTATGTTTTTTTAGTCTATTACCAAGAATACTTATCATCGAGGATACTTTCAGATCAATTTATACATTGATTAAAACCAAATCTCTTTTTATATTTATTATAGCAAATAATATATTATTTATTTATCTATTTATGGAGATTCTAATCACTAGGAAGGTAGTTGGAAAATTAAACTAGGTTTTTTAATTCAAAAAATAAATTTTTTAATCTATTTTATTTAAAAACATCTAATAAATAAAATCATAATATACTAATTGTTCGACTAAAAACACTCATAAATAGGTTTAAAAACACAAAAATTAAATAAAAAAAATCTCTCAGCCTTGTTCTACACTTTTTAGCAATATAAAAGCGCAAGAATAACTTAGTGACACTCATCTCACCAGGAAAATACATTTACATCAAATTTGATTTTTAGATATCAAACTGGTCACCCGACTGTTTTCACTTTCCTTCATTATTTTCCAGCAATTCTTTCTTGTTTTTTATAATATTAGAAACATAATTGTGAACAAAACAAAATTTTACGTCAAAACATGGAAGTTTTAAACTAAAAAGCCAAAAAAACAGTACTGCTGTTGCCTTTTACTTTGTCCCCACTCACCAACTTTAAATCATGTTTGAGAATAAATTGTAACTTGTTTTTCGTTAAATGTTTTTTAGTTTTTTAAATTGTTTTTTTATAATAATATCAAAAATAAAAAATTATTTTGATATATTTACAAATAAAAAATACTTTTAAAAATAATTGTTATTATATTACAAAACACCCTTTAAAGCTGGTTTCTTACTATTATGATGATTATTTTTTAAAATAATATTTTTTTATTTTTAAAATTTTATTTTTAATACCAATACATTAAAATAATTAAAAAAAACTAAAAAAATAATTTTAAACAATTTTCTTTCATATTTTAAGCAAATTACATTTTAGACACGCACACACCATCTATATCACTATCTGACAAGTGGACGTAGTTAGGGGACAAGGAATCCTCTGCACGAATATGCTTCTCACGGGGTCATATTATTCACCGCGCTCCAACTACCAAGCTTTTGAGTCTCGAGGATGGGAACAAATTGAGTCGTGTTAGTGTTTTTTTTTTTTTTTTTTTTTTTTGGGGGGGTTTGGTGATAAGGAATATCCTCGCATCATTTTACTTATTTTAGTTGAGACGTTAAATGGGCTTTATGCGCAATTGCGGCAACAGAAGTGATGAGTAATTGTGTTTGATGACCATGTCCTGAACAAGGTTCAAATCTTCAGCACTGCCATGGTTAATTTATTAATTAACAGCAGGAATTGTTTTAAGACAAACCACTCCGATACCAAACACTGCTCAAGCAAGCCTTTAACTGATAGACATAGCAGCAGATTTTTAGTCATGAGTAACTTGAGGAAGGACATTACGGAAATTTAATATCACACAGATGCCGAAAACTATTTATTAGCATCCAACGCGTCTTTTAACAGATAAAGAATCACGTTTCTTAAATATTTCAAAAACAGAAGGCTTTGTCACCAGCAGCCTCCATAGCTTTACTCAGTTGAGGACGAATCCAGCAAATTATTAAAAATCACATTACTTCCTTGAGTGAATTTAAAACTTGCAAAAGCTTTTCCTTGAGATTCTCCCAGGATAAGCCTCAAGTCGTGAGGTGACACAGTCCCCAGTCACACAAGACATGCCAATAAGGTTCTGGTTTTTTTAACTTCACAGAACACCTTCAAGGGGTCTCATTCATCCATTCCATGATTGAACAACACTAGATGATTATAAAACTTTTTGAGTCATCGTTTCTACAAGATAACTGCGACATGTACATGCAGCTACTGCAACAGATACAATGCCATCTGTTGAGGATCGCACTGAAAGATCATTCTCCCTATTTCTCAAAGCGCAAAACCAAATAGAAAGGCAGATTGATGATGGCGTGCTTTTACTAATTTTATTAAGGCAATAATATTAGTTTATGATGTCAAAGTAATGCAGAATAGTTAGACGGTTTAACAATTCTATGAAAGATAAAAAATCTTTAATTATGCGACGAAGTTGGTGGATACTCATACTTCACACTTCCACGAGAACTGGATGTAGTATCTACAATAGCAGGTTTAGATACAATCTAAAATAGATAACTGAAGATTGAACAAGTAAATAGCAGGTTTAGATACAATCTAAAATAGATGACTGAAGATTGAACAAGTAAAAAAAAAGAAGAATAATAATCAACTTCGTCTCCATGTTCCTAGCTATCTAGGAGCAGTATAGCTATCTAGGAGCAGTATAGGCTTATCTTTCACCTAACATAAGTACCATTCAAGCGCTTTCCCTTTGATCTCTGAATAGACGCAACTTTCTGAAGCCTAATCTGCTCCCTGAACTTGGCTATGAATTCACCAGCTTTCTTATCAACCTCGCTGGAGTAATCTCCTGCATCAATGTTAGTGGCAGGCGCAGAATGTTCATCTGAACTCACTCGAGAATTATCAGTCCCACTTTCTGAGTCTTTTGTGGACTCCACGGTAAGACTCTCTGAAAATACTTCCTTTTCCTTCTTCATATGCTTTGAAAGGGTTGGCTTTGGCATATGATGATGAGTATCCGAGTTCTTTTTATCAGAGCCAAGTAACATACTATCAGGTCCTCTTTTCATTTCATTCTTTCCCACGTTTACTGTTTGAGCTTCATCGCAAATTTTTCCAACTTTCTCATCAATGTGTTTTCTACCTACATCCTTAGCTTTTATTGTCTCTGCAGCATATCCACTAGCTCTAATAGTCCCAATAAATCTTCCCTTTAGTGATGAAGTTTTAACAGGTACTGCAGGTTTCTGATCTGATCTCAAAGAACCCTGCCCGGTCTCTCCACTACCCACTGTATGCTCATTCCTTTTCGCTTTCAAATCTTTCAATTCATCCTTTAAGCTTCTCCGTGAATCCTTTTGGAACAAAGACCCACCATTGTATCTCCTCAAATGAAATGCATTCAGTGGAGCATCAGCCTTCCTGGTTGCTAGTGATTGAGAAGCAGGAGGATAAGATGCACTATAACTCTTGTTTTTCCCTAATTCTTCGGTTTCAGAATTTGGCAATTCAGAAGAAATAGAGTGTGAGGGTGAGAGAGTGGTTGGTGAATACGAGGCTGAGCTCCCTTGGGATGAAAAAGATGTCGTGGACCTGAAAGATTGCGACTCGATTTGAGTTTCATCAACTGAGAGAGCTCTAAAATGTGAAGGACAAAGATGTTGTGGACCTGGACCCCTTTGAAATGACAAAGATGTTGTGGACCTGAAAGACTGCGATTTGAGAGACTCGAACTGTGTTTCATCGACTGAGAGAGGCCTGAGATGTGAAGAATCTCCAGCAAAAGAACCTACTTTCTCTCTAATTTCCTTCCTCTCAGATCTCGGATGCCATGGTATTTCGGAAGGTAAGGCTACAGTTTCATTAAAACTCTCCTCCAAGTTCTTAGGAGGCATATCACCAAAATGATTCTCGTTTGCACTCCTTCCAGAACCATCAGTGGAGCCTGAGGCCGAGAAGCTTGTACCGGACTCGTTTTCATTACTAAATAGAGAGCTATCCAGAACCCTAATCCTCGAATTTAAACTCCTAATTGGCAACCCTAGTGGCCTGTAACCATTTACTTGTCCTAGATTACCATATTCATCAAGTGAATAGTTCGGTTGAGACCCTACAACCATCGATTCATTCTGAAAATACTGAGAATTTCGAGCTTGAATCACATCGCTATCACCGTTCTCAAATGAATTTTCAAAGCCATTTTCAGCATTTAAAGATCCACCCTTGTTTTGTTCATTACCGTTAGTATCATCAACCGTAGACTCATCATCCCTACAGTACTGCGATTCAGTTTTGTTCAGTTCATGGCCATCAGTGGCATTAACCATAGACTCACCACTATAATACTGTGAATTCCAATTTTGGTATACATGTTTGTCATCAAACCCAGACAAATTTTCAGACCCATCATAAGAAATTGGAGAAACGTGAAAAATCCTAGACACATAAGATGATTGTGAATCATCAGAGTACTGGGGAGGTGGTTCGGAGTCAAAATCTTCAACATTTCTAAGACAAAACAAGCCACAACAAACAGCAAGGCCTATGAAAAGAGGGTGAGCAAGGCCCCAAAATTTAGTGAGAATAGTAGACTGGCTGATAAAGTCAGGAGCTTGTGAAGGAAATAGTGGAATAAGAAAAAGAAAGAGAACAAAAAAGAGAGACTTAGAGAGTACGTGACTAGTGAAAGATGATGACTTATTGGTTCTGGTGATGGGTTTTGAGTTGTCAAGCTCCTTGAGTGGGGAAGGGGGCTTGGAATGTGAGACAGGATCTGCCATTAATGGAGAAACAAGGGGTTTTTTAGGTTCTGCTGTTTGGCGGGTGTGAGAATGGGGAAATGAGATGGTGGAGGAAGGAAGACTTTGAACTTCGAAGGGAAGGAAGGAAAAAACAGGAGTCGGGAAAGGAGAAATCATTTATTACGGCCATTCGCATGTTTGAGAGTGTGAATAATATTTTTTATTTATTTTTAAAAATTGTTTGTAATATTAATATATCAAATAAAAATATTAAAAAAATAAAGGCGTCTCAATATTGAAAGTCAAACACGGAAACTCGGACGTCATTGATATTATCTCATTTGATAATTCTATATTTTAAATTCTAATTGTTTTTTCGCTCAACGTCTTTTTTGTTTATTGTTTTTTATTCTTCAAACATTATTCTCAAAACTCTTTTATCATCTTTACTTGATTTTATATTATTTACTTTTATATTAAGATTCTATTTTCTAAAAAAAATTTGAATTCATTTAAAAAAAAAGATTAGCTCTTCTATCATTGTTTTAAAGATTATATTTTCCAGCATCAATAGATATAATTTAATCATTTTTTGAAACAAGTTTAAGCCCAAATAATTATAGTTTATTTGGATATTATATAACGAGAGATAACTAATCCATTATATATTTTAAATTCCAACAAGCCTCCTAATAAAACAAAAAAAAATCTATTTTTCTAAAAGTTGTTCTTAAAATTAAATAACAAAATAATTTTTTTGTTCATTTATTTATAAAAAAGGGTGACGAAACCTAGGCCCATGAAAAGAAGAGGTGAAACTTAGCCTGCATTGATTTGAACCAGGCCCTAGCCTTAGCCCAATAAAGAACGATCCTTATTCACAAAGCAGCACGAAGCTGTATCGAAAACAGGAGAAACACGGCGCCAAAGGCTCAACCGCTACCCGCCGTAGCTAAACGCTTTAACTTCCCCATCGTTTCACTGCAAGGAGAGCGAATGGCAGGAAGAGGGGAAACAGTGAAAGAAGAGAATGCAGAGGCAGAGGCTATAATCACAAGAATCGAACACAAATCTCGCAAGATCGAAAGCCTACTCAAACAGTCAGTAATTATCAATCATTTTGCAACTCAATTTTGGTGTTTCTGTTTGTGATTCTTTGTTTCTTTTAGGGGTAGACCTGTCGAGGCTCTCAAAACGGTACTAGAAGGCTCGCCTCCCAAGACTCGAGACGAACGATGCAAGGTTTTGTTTTTTTTTTGTTTTTTTGGAAAAATTAAGGGAAGTTTTGATTTTTATATATATTTTTTATATGCGTAGTCAGCGAATTGGATCTTGGTGCATAGAGCGCTAATGGCAATAAAAGATGTGGATGCATTGTTCTCTGCTTTGGATCCCGAGTACTATGATATTCTGATGAAGTCAGTCCTTCTCTTTCTCTTCCTTATTTTCATTTCTTGTTTTATTTTATTTAACTTTCCCATCACCTGAATTTACATTTACAGTTAGAGAGTTGTAGTTTAGTTTTGTTCGATTCGATTTCTTGGGTATCCTCAATAGTGATCATAATTTTTAAGTTATGCGTGCGTGATATTACTGTCGTATGAGGACTCACTCATTGTCAATGACATTTTTCTTTTCAATTTTGTTTCAGTGACGAATCAGAGAACCTTGTCCTTTAACGTAGTTTTTTGTTTTTTAGAAAAACAAATAGATAGTTGCAGCCTCTTAAGAACTCAAGATGGTGTCGACCCTTTTTCGTGATTTAGTGAAGCCACCTTATATCAAGCAACGGTAGTATTTTGAATTTTGTGGCTTTTCTCATCCATAGAAGAATTCTTCAAATGAAAGTCTTTGGCAAAATTATGAATTGGGTCTTTTAAAATATTTAAAAAATATTTTTTATTATTTGTTTATGTATGTTTGACAAGTAAGACCTTGAGCAATCTTCATTTCGTATTTGAGACCTTTTGTTAAGTGAAGACAATCTTCATTTTATAAAGTATAACTGATAATTATTTATTATTGAGGCTTTTTGTTAAGTGGAAGCTTTGAATCATTGCTCAAACGTTCCTTAGCTTAATCTGGCTTCATTTCAAGGTTAAACTTTATTGTTCCTTCAGCCTGTTTAGATATTTTACCACTTCCTCTCCAAATATATTGATTTTTCATCATTTCACAACTTTTAACTTATTTTTGGTGTAATCTTTTAATCATGAACTGATGTTCTATCAATTTCAAACTTCTAGCTTGGCATTAACGTCTCTAAACTTGAAATCACTTGGAATTTGTAGCAGCTACCCATTTTTCTGCTACAAGAACGAAGCCAGCAGAGAGTTAAGATATTTCTGTTGGTGTGATCATTCATGAAAACTAATTATTATTGCCAGTGGGTTTTTATCTAAACGAAGCCCTTGGCTAGTCTTTATTGGTTGTGGGGAATATTTCACCTGCATGTTGCTGTTCGTTAGTAAACAGTTCCTCAACATAAAGCTTCTATGTTTTCTAGCTTTAAACTTCTTGTTTTGAAATATAAAATATGGTCGAGAACTCTCTTCAATTTCATCAAACCTTAATTACCTTGAGGATAAGATTCTCGCCATTTACAAAATGGTATCCTGATTCTCCTTCCAAAGCCTCCTTGTAAGAACCCCCCCTGTTGTATCTTCTTGGTATATTACTCAGCTGTTTCATCAGGAGAAATAGAATGGAACTGATTTTGCCTACAACAGTTAAAGTGCTATTTATATTTTTTTTTTTCATGAAGACATCATAAATGCAAATTTTTACTTATCGTTCCGTAAATGTGATCATCCATTTCTCTTGTCCAAGGACACTTTTATACATGTCCACAATTGGCTTTCTGTGTGACACATTGCACCATATTTGTGTTGCCCCTGGTGTCTACTCTAGAAGGATTTGTTTCATCCTGGCACATTTTGGATCCCTACTTGTATGTGAAAAAAAAAGCTGAGCATGAACTTCGAAGGTACATATGAAGCTGACGTGCTTCAATCTTGTTCTTGGCTGAGCTTTAATACTAATAATCACATGCTCAGTAATGTGGACATAGTTGACTGTGGGATTATCAAATCCTTACCGGCTTGTGTTGAGCACTAACAGCAACACCCCTCAACCCAAATGCCCGAAAAGGAATGGGTGAATCGAATCTCCATCTAGCATTTCATGTGGTCTATTCATTTGTCGTTCTCATTGTTTTCGTGAAACGTTCTGCAATAGAACATTAATTCAGTGATATCATATATTCCACAGGTACTTGTATAGGGGATTGTCTACTGGAGATCGGCCCACATGCGACCAGTGCCTGCGGATACATGAAAAATTGACGGAGAAAGCTGGCATGGGTTGCATATTGCGTTCCCTTGCAGACACTGTGAATACCGTTTGACTGGATCGTGTACACCAAAAGTTCAAATTTATACCGTTTGACTGGATCGGGTACACCAGATGTTCAAATTTATTCATCTGTCATATATAATTTTGAACGATGATAGTGTGCAGGGACCATCAGGGTTTTATGTTCCAAAAGCTTTACCTTGCCTTGAAGCTTGTGATTTGGTACCTGGTTTCTTATTTCATTTTTATTCGAGTAAGTCATTGTATAGATATGTCTTAAATTAGCTGCCAGCTAACTTACCTATCAGACAAGATTCCTGTACCTTCGTCTCTGAATCAATGTAACTTCATCTCTGAATCAATGTAAGAGTAACTGAAATTGGATCACATGTCAAGGTAATGTAATTGATGCGGGATAAAAAAATTTAAAAGAAAATAAAAGAACCAAGAAGTGGAAGCCAAAAGGAAAATAAAAGAAAAGGTTGAAAAAGTTTGAAATTTTGTTATTTTTATTCAATTCATCAATAACTGTCTAATATTTAAAAAATAGAATATAAATATTAAAACCTTAACTACATTGTGTTTATAGCCTATTAAATAAAAATGTCGACTAATAACTACATTAAATTTAATAAATAAAATCCAATAATACAAGGGTTAGACTATCTTTATAATCATATGAATATGTAAATCATGCACGGGGTCTGATGTTCCTTTGAACATGGATTTCTGTTTTTTGTGTACTGCGCGAACTCCCCTTAATTCCCAAGGCATGGATTTGATGGTTTTTCACGTTGAAGATTACTTTGGAAAAGCATTCGCAACCACTGTATGAAATTCTTTATTAGAGATCGAGCCACAGAGAAAGCTGGCTATGCTATTAGAGATCGGGCCACAGACAAAGCTGGCTATGGTTCAATATGACGTTCTGAAGAAGGCACTGTTACCGTTTGACCGCATCAGGGGCAGATCAATGCGAAAACTTCTACGGTAGTAGCATATATAATTTCTAGGGATGATAATGTGTAGAAACTATCAGGGTTTTGTTCCAAAAACCTTTGTCTTGCCTTGAAGCTCGTGATAAAGATATAAATCTTCTTGTTTTATATTTTTTTTAGATTAATATGAATGTTTAGGTCAGTTTGAATATATTACAATTAATTTCATAAATTTTAAAGTTAATAACTATATAAATCTCCAATAATCATCATATAAACAATCAAAAACTCAAATTTAAAATTATAGATAAAGCAAACTCATTGATGCAAAATTCTTGCAACTTTAACACCAACTTTTAATCAAGCAGGTTGTTGTTTTGTTTCTCAAATCTTAAATTTCTGCCCAGCTACCTGCCAACCTATTAAACATAGATTCCTGAACCTTCTTCAGTGAACCAATGTAAAAAAAGATCTGAAATTAAATTGCATGTATAGATAAAAGGGTCGGTCATTTTTTTTGCCTTGTGGATTTTCATGTATCTTTCCTGCATTTTTAGACGTATCAATAAATGCTTAGTGTCCATGGACCAACACACATCACCCATCAAATTCAGATTTCTTTTTTTTTATATATATATTTTTGTGAAGAGAGAACGTTTAGTTCTTGGAAGGAAGCCTTTTCAATTAATGCGTTATGGTTTGCTAAAGGCCTGAACAGCTGAAAGGGCGGCTAAACTCTTAATTTCTCTTCCTACGAGGGTCTCAACCCATTAGGCCGGTGGTTCATGAGATCATGTTTGACGGATATGATAAGAACTTGTGAGATCATGTTTCAAACTCCACCCCCAACAATGTGCAAAAAACCCCTTCGTCGATCTTTATGAATTACCAGCTAGTCTCATAGGTCCTGTTTTCACTGACAATCACATCGAGTTGGCTACACGTCTGTCTGGATTATCTAATCCTCACCTGAAGGATGTGAACTTGAGTTCCTCATTAAAAAAAAAAAAAAAAAAATTGGTACCAGACATGTAAAATTCAACAATGATTTCATAGGCAGAAAAGAAACGTACCATTTTATGAAGATTCAGCTGCCATACGCTATAGTATTGTGGACAAGGAACGTGCTGACACACTTGACACTTAAAAAGATGAATTGCAGGTCGAATAAAGAAGGATGGACATGGAAGCTTGGGAGCAGCGAAGCCAGACATGTTTAATATCTATTAATTAATTGTAACACTACAGTGGATAAAAGAGATCATGAGATATGAGACATGAAATTCTTCTACTATGAGCCATCCTTATATTCTTTGTGTATTAAGGCATGGAGACATGCGTACGAATCACAAGAAGAACCTGATATCCTTCACAACGCTAGTGGACATCAATTCATATACAAAAGCCACCAATAATCTAAGGATGAAGAGAAGCATTTCTAGTTAATTTATAGGATGACCAATCATTCCTTCACTAGAATCACTAAAACACTATCCTCTTTAAAATAGTAGAGCCACTTTGTCCACCTCCAATCCTACAATAATAAGCCCACTTTGTCCACCTCCAATCCTACAATAAGTATGAAGATAAAGAATTCGGATTCCTATGTCGTCCCTTCCACCATCCTACCACTTGCAAACACTAAATTGTGCAACTAGTCCACTCTTAGCTAACTGGACTTCGCCAAAATCGCATCCTAACCATCACCACTGATTGTGTCTTCTTTCGCACTCCTCTCTGTTCCACATTCTCTCACGTTTCTCTGGATATTTTATCCTAATTACTTCCATCCATGTTATCTTTTTACAATAATAGCCCTACTTCAAACAAACTATCATGAACTGGAAGCGGGAGCATCAAACGTTCGATGGTGGATAGGCGTTGCTGCCCAAGGGTTAATGGGCACGGGTCGTTGTGGTTGGGGGTTCGAGGCAATTGGAGCAAGAGCAGAGGACACGACAGCAGCAGAAGATGATGATGCCGAGGAGACAACACGCTTGCATGAAGGACACATGGTGAGGGTGGTGGGAGGGTTCATGTGCATGTAGAGCTGTGGGGAGAGTTTCAGTGCTCTGAGCTCTTGCACCTCCTTCAGTAACCTCCTGTTCTCCTCTGTTAGATTTTCACAGAACCTCTTTAGGTACTCGCAATCTACTTCAGTTTGCTTCAACTTAGTCCTGAATCAATTCGAGTACAAGGAAATGTTCACTTTTCAGTTTTCACTCCATTTTCCTCAGCATAAAAGTATTTCAAAATCCATTTAAATTAATCACGCTAATTCTGAAGACAACAAAATGTAAAAGCAAACATCCATTTACCAGGCAACCGAACACCCTACTTGTACATATTGAAGACTGACTCAACACTAAGTATGGATACTAAACTTTAGTAGTCCTGATGAAGTCACCATTTCCTTTGCCTGCTCATAGTGTAGACGACACATGAATACGGTAATGCATTATTACAAAGAACAACAGTTGTTGTAAAACCTGGATGCAATTATAATTAATTAATTAATAGTCCATCCTAAGTGGCATTAAATTCTAGATCATTCAAAATTGGAGGAAACAATTTTTTCCATAATATTGTAACAATTATTTTTTAAATGTATTTCATTTAAAAATATATTAAAATAATATTTTTTTTATTTTTTAAAATTCATTCCCCTCATCAACAGATGTTCTCTGAAATAAGAAGAAAATCATATCCTTATCAACTCATTTGATATTCGCAGTACTCCTGAAATACCAAATATAGCCCTGACAAAGTCGGGAAATATCTCACCTTGCTCTTCTGTTCTGAAACCACACCTCCACTTGCCTTGGCCTGAGATTCAACTGTTTTGCCAAAGCCAGCTTTTCCTTCTGCAACCACAAAACCACCACGTACTTCACCAAATGACACCAAAGCCAGAATTAAAAACCATCCTACCATAAAATAAAATAAAATAAAAAGATTAACCCAAAGGCTACTGCTCACGGGATTGAGAGTATTATGTTCCTTGAAATTCTCTTCAAGCACTGACGACTGTTCCTTTGACAGTCTCAGCTTCTTCCTAGAAGCATCACCACCATCTTCATCATCACTTCCGCGAGAGCAAGAGGCTCTCTCTGCTTCTGTTTCTTCTCCGATCTGTTTTCTTTCACTTCTTTTACCACTGAAGCTGGATAGTGTGCTGTTTGGAGAAGAAACCCCAGTTTCGTCATCATAATCTGCCACAGCAGCCGGTACTCTGTTCATGTCAAGCCCTCGTTGAAACAACCTCGTATCACATGTTCTATCTGCAATAGCAAAAAAATAATAATGGGAATCCTGTAATTAACCCAGAACACAGATCTGAATCAAAGACAGTACTGAAAGCTTGTTTTTTTAGAGCCCAAAAACAAGAAGAAACAAAAACAGGTACCTGGTGATTGAAAGAGGTCAGTCCAGGAAGGTTTTTTATGTTTGTTTTGTGAAGCCAAAGGCATGAGATTTAGCTTCAAAGAAGGCTGCTGATGATGATTCCGTTGTGTAGCATATCCCAAGCTCAAACTCAGGCCCAAGCCATCATTTTTATCACCCATCTTCTCTCTCTCCCTCTCAAACAACAAAACCAAAGTTTCAATCTTTCCAGTCAAAATAAACACTCCCTTTTGCCTTTCAACTGGGATAACTGGGTTTTTATTCAGGATTGTGAGAAAGCAGAATGGGAAAAGAGGGGTAGAAAATGGTTGGGTTTTTTGGAGCCAGAGGTGTCACAGCTTCTTGCTTTTTTCAGGACAGCAAAAGGATGGGACTAGTTATAATAAACAAATTAAACTAAAACACCGGGGTCGGTTTAACCCTTTCCATGAACAATAACCATATTTTTTATTATTATTTTAAAAAATAATTTTAAATAATTTTTATATTTTTGTATAATTTTGAAATGATAGTTTCAAAAATTAAAAAGAAAAGAAAAGATGAAAAGTGGTCTGATACATCTTTACAAGCATTTCACTCGCCACCCTAAATAATTCATTTGAAAAAGAAAAAACAAAGGCGGCAGAGAATTATATTCAAATAGTGAAGAGAGATTTAGATGTACAAAGAGCGGAAACAAAACCTGGTATGGCTTGCCTTAAACCTGCTGCGTTCCTTCTGCGATCTTTGCAACTGGTATGGCTTCAGTTGAAGGATTTGTCCTGGGCTAAAAAGGTACTGGGGCACGAAGGAGAGATTAGGTTTTCTACCATCGGTGTGGTTGCTAAGAACAATAAATGGCTTTTAATTCAGCATCTGAAAACACATGTTTTTTACAGGAAAAAAAGAATTGGATTATGCATGAACTGACCCGGGTTTATTAAATTTTGCTGGGCCAAATTCCTAATTAGTTTTTATTTTAATTTGACTTAATCCAGGATTACGTAGATCGGATTCAGATCAATTTATTGGATAGAGTTTTAAAATTGTAGGTCATACATTTCTCAAAAAATTCTGTTTGAATTTAATAAATCTTATTGGACATCATGCCAAAAAACAATTATATTTATTACGTTGTCTTTTATATCAAATTCGGATGAAAAGTTGATGTTTAATTTTAAATTAAGGTATTGTTTAATTACTATTTTTAAAAATAAATAAATTTCAAGAAAATAAATTATTTTTTAATATTTAGTAATGTAATGAAAAATAAGTTGGAAAATACTTTTCAGTATTTGGTTATGTTATGAAAAATAAATTTAAAAATAACTTATTAATATTTTATTTTTTAAAATTTATTAAAATAATGAAGAAC
>NW_011499849.1:3530639-3589264 GCF_000495115.2 Populus euphratica | reverse complement strand
CCCTCTCTCTCTCTCTCTCTCTCTACATGCCATAAGGTTGAAGTGAATGGTAGCACACCGAACGCAAAATTTTATTTTGTTTGGTTTGGTCAGGTTTTTCTCAAGTGAATAAAGCATCGTTTCTTCGACCACATGTTTTATATTTTACATATCATAAAGTAAAGTAAAAGCTGGATTTTAAATTGTATATAAGCTCTGGCCTGAGCCGAGTGGGCGAGAAAGAGAGTGTGGATACAAATGGAGGGACAAGTGGAGTGGAGTCCCGTGGGGCCCTGCATGATTCACGTCCAAAAGCATGCGTTGTGTGTCCAAGTGCAACACGTGGTCGATGTTGAAACTCGTGCGTATAATTCTGTCTCTTCACATCCAGGCACGAACTTTCCCTCCAATCATTGGATGCTCTCTATCCTCTCCTGATTCATGCTCTAAAGTCTGAACTTCCTTTGGTCCACAGACGCTCCCCTTAAGGCGCTTACAGTACACGCTCCTCGCTAGCTTCTCGTGCCTGGTGTCACTTTTAGATAGAAAAATCAATTTAGGGTTTATTTTGATAATAAAAATAATATTACTATCTAAATTTAATAATAATAATAATAATAATAATTTTATCTAAATTTAATACATATCAATTTAAATTTATTTTGAGTGGATAAAAATTTCTTTATTATTCAAACTTGGATAATATTTAAAGTCTAAAAATAAAGTTTTGACACGATATAAAAATTATCTTAACTAATTTTACTGAAATTATATAATAATTTTAAAATTTAAAAAATTCATGTTCATACCAATACCAAATATATATAAATAGAGAATTTAGGGTTTTTTCTTCGATACACTCTCTTTCTCTTTAGCTCTCCAGCTGGTGCTTCATCTTCTTTTTGTTCTTCTTTTTTTTAAAAAAAAAAACCAGCCACGCCTGCTCATGAATCAAATGCTCCTTGTCCAAGTTGTTCTCCTGCCAGTAAACAACATCATTTAGGTTTAATTTTTGTGATGAAACAGACTTATCAAATTAGGGTTGTCTAGCATTCGAGACTCTACTAGGTCCAACTTTTCAGCCAACATTTGGTTAATTTTTCATGCTTGTTAATTAATTAGCAGAAAATAGATTATGAACAAAATTCTCTTATTAAATCTTTATATATATAGATTGATGTATAAACTGATAAGTGACAAAATATTGATTCTATAAAAAAAAAATTTAACATATATATTTGTATAAAAAAATTATATAAAAAGTTTGTTATGTCATTATCGTGTCTGGGTGCTTATTTTGAAGTCAAAAGTCATTGCATTTTAATTACTCCATTGTTTAATTAATTTTAGCACTGAAGGCATGGAAAACTTCGGGTTTTTATTTTTATTTTTTTAATAAACTCTTCCCGTGTATCATATTTGAACCCATATCTTAGAATGCAATCATGATAACTTGTTTGTAACTCTTCCCGTGTATCATATTTGAACCCACATCTCAGAATGCAATCATGATAACTTGTTTGAGAATATAATTATAGTTTTTTTAAAATAATTTTTTGTATTAAAATATATATTAATAATTTTTTTAAAAATAATAATAATATATTAAAATAATTTTAAAACATTAGTTTAAAATATATATTAATATTTTTTTAAAATAAATATATTAATTTAAAATAAATATAAAAATATAAAAATTTTATTTTTTTAAAATACTTGAAGTGATGACTTCAAAATAAGTGTTAGTGTGAATGCGACACCATTTGATTTTAGAGATTTTTTAACAAGTCAATACGTACAAATATTCGCAGTTTGGAACGAATTTAAAGATTCCCTTTAAATAATAAATGTTCACACCTTCATGTTTCCCCCTTTCGATCACATCAATTGAGTTTGAAGTGGGAAAATATTTTTTCTCTAATAGATTGGAATAAATTTAAATATTCATGATGGTCATAATTTTGCTATTAATTAATTTTTTTATATAAAAAAGAAACTCGAATTTAATATTCACAATAACACGATAATAGTCTGATTATTGTGATAAAACAAATTGTTTACTTTAGCACGAACATTAATAATTTAGTAGCGGTAGCTCCATTGTTTCTATTTTAGAATTTATAAGGTGATTATGGCTGCAGGTAGAACCCAAAGATGAGTGGGGACGAGGATGCAAGTGAAATCACGTGAGTAGATGAGGATAAACGAGGAAGGAGGTCCAGAGCTCACGTGTTCAAGCATCTGCTTCTTGCTTGGGTCTTCCTTCTCATAGACACGTGGACACACGCCCCCATCTGAATACAGCCACGCGTGTCGTCCTGTTCCTTGCTGACCAGACACCCGATCTAATCCAATCATTCACAATTTTTAACGCGTCCACATCACCAAACAACCCCTCATGCCCAATAATTTCAAAATACACAGATTAAAAAATAAAATTATCATTGGGACCTGATGGGCCAATCGTGGCAATTTCTTGTTGTTGGGGCGCAGCTGCGCTCGCAGCTATTTTTATGGTGTTCGGCATGATTACAAGAAATTCCATGCTAGCACGTGATGGTGTTATAGAATCTAAGATACTTACACATGAAGTGGTTGGATAATAGATTTAATCAAATATTTTTGTTATGTGATGGGAAGCTTGATACAAGAAGCATGGTCTCTGTAAATCAGTTATATTTTTGATGAATTTTAAGATTTTTTACTATAAAAAAATATGATAAATATACAGAAAAATATTAAATCACACAAGCAAAGCTATTTATAAATTAACATGCAATATAGAGTGTGGGTTATATAATGTAGCACGAAACATAATTTACTATGAATTATTGCTAATGTGAAATTATTATTTGTTCCCTTGAGTTGAGAAAATAAAAGGCTTTATTAGGAGGGAATTTTGGTTTTCTGCAAAGATTTATTTGTTATTAAAATATTATTAGAATGGATGTTAGTTTTTTATAAAAAAAATTTAAAGTAAAAATATATTTTTTACCCATGTTAATAAAATTTAGAATTATTAATTGAGGGTTTCTTCATCTTCTCTCAAGTGTTAAAACATTAAAAATATTTATCTACTCTCTGGATCAAAAAAATGTAGAGCCATTGACCAAGGTTCCCCGCCCTCCTTTTTGTTATACAATAGAAATACAAAAAAACATGGTATATTTTTGGGGATGTTTTTGTCCTTCCATACAAGGGTTTTTTTTTTTATTATTTGTTTGAAGGGTTGTCGAGGGTGTTTTGATATTTTCATGTATATATATATTTTTTTTGTGTTTTGATATTTTCATGTATATATATATATATTTTTTTAAATTCAAAAAAATTATTGATATATTTTTATTATACACAACCAAGTATTTTTTAGATGGTGTGTACGATATTATTCAATGGTCTAACGTGGCCTTACACTGTCTTTTTTGTTAAATTTATTTTTTAAATATACTTTAATCCTTCAATTGAACTTTTTTGTTTTCCCTTTAATTTAATTTTTATTTTGATTTTCACTTTTGTTATTTTAATTATATATTTTTAGATCTTTTATATAATTTATTTTTTTAATTTTATTATTTAACATTTAATTTATTAAGAATTGATTTTTATATTTTTTTACTTGTAGTATTTTTGGTATAGTGATCAGGATTACAAGTTTTAAAAATTAATATCATCTAACATCTTTTTTTTACTTGTTTAATATTAATTTTTTATAAAATAATAATTGGTTTTATAATTATTTAAAAAAAATATAATTTTATTAGTTAGATCATAAATTTAATTAGTGGGATGGATGTTAAGATACCTAGGCAAGTAATTTATTGCTGAAACCTGCCCATCTGCTTGGAATTGAGCGATGACCTTACAGAACATGGAGTTTCTACATGAGCCTGGAAAAAGTTGATTCTCCAGTTCATTTTGGTTCTCGGCCTTATTTAGAGCCCATCCGCAATTTGAGTCTGCGTGTCTGTAGTGAGGCCTTGTTTGGCTTATTTATAGCTATTTATTACGTGTTTATTTTGTTCCTTTGCAATTAATGCTCGGTTCCGATTTAGAGTAACTTCCCGTTGCCAACTCACCAGTATAAATCTGAAATCACTTTATTGTTGTTTTAAAATTATTTTTTAAAAATTATTTATTTATTTTTAATTTTAATTATTATTTTTTTGATGTTTTAAATTTATTTTGACACAATAATATAAACACTTTATTGTTGTTTTAAAATTATTTTTTTTAAAATATTTATTTATTTTTAATTTTAATTTTTTTTTTATGTTTTAAATTTATTGACACAATAATATAACAATTAATTTTATAAAAAAACATTATTTCAATATAATTATAAATAAAAAAATTCTATAAACAATAATTACCATAATTTTTAAAAGAGAAAAGTTAAATCAATAAGGAGCAGCAATGGTCATCTGCCGCATTTGCATTTTGAAGCTTTTAGGCTGTGCTAGGCTCGGTGTACATTCTATGGCATGAGGCTATTATTTTAATAAAAAATAATTTTTAGGCTCTGTAAAAATATTTTTTAAAATAAAGAAAAAAATATGATTTAAGTTATAGATTTTATTAGATAAATTAAGTTGATTTTATTTTAATTAAATAAAAAAATAACAATAAATATATTAAATTTAAAAAGAGAGGTGATTGAGGAAAAAAATATTTAATAAACAAAATGACAAATGATGTCACTCAACTCACAACTCATGAAAAAGGTAAAGTGGGGTAAAAAATAATATAAATCTCTATCCTAGCTGATTTGAGTGAGTGAAAACGATAAACTAGTAATCTTGGTAACAAGAGCTAAGTTAATTTGAGAGATCTCGCTAAATCTATAACCTAAATTATGATATTAGACTAATTTGATAAAAAAAATAAATAGAATTATAAAGTTTATTTTAAATAATACCTATATAAAATATTTTTTTATTATTCTATTAAACTATCTGTAATTTTATTACATATGAAATCCATTCAATAAAAACCACAGTTTTCTTGGTTTTTTTAAATAAATAACAATATCAGGTAAAATATCATCAGGAATAAAATTAGGATTGCGATCAAATTTTGCAAATATTACATCATCAAATAATCTTTTTTTAATTTTTCAAATAAAACACAATTTGACATAAAAATAAAAATAAAAATAAATTTTTCATTAATTAATGAAATTAAAAAAAATTCACTTTAATAAAATAAAAAAAATAAAAAATAGGAATTAAATTGGTAAAAATAATATACCATAAATTTGGATTGAATGATGAAATTCAAAGTAAATCAAACTTTTACATGAGAGCTGGGAGAAAAAAAATATAAATCTGAAATTCAAAGTAAATCAAACTTTTACATAAGAGCTGGGAGTAAATCAAACTTTTACATGAGAGCTGGGAGAAAAAAAATATAAATCAAAATAATGAGAACCAAATTGAAAAATATAATACCATAAATTTAAATTGAATGATGAAATTAAAAACTAATATTTTTTTATAAAAATACCAATAAAAAAATAAAAAATAAAAAATAAGAACCAACCTGAAACAAATAATATATGCAAAATTGGAATTAACAGATGAAATTATAAACAAATAAAACTTTTATAAAAATACTAAGAAAAATAATAAAAATCTAAATAATAAGGATTAGAGTTAAAATAACAACAATTAAAGAAAAATAATAAAAATCTAAATAATAAGAATTAGAGTTAAAATAACAACAATTAAAAAGATTAAACTATAATTCTCTAAAGAAGGGAAAAAAAGGAGAGAGAGGAAAAATATTCCATAAACAACAAACCCAAACATCAACAATGACACACATCTCTTCGCCTGGAATAGGATGTGACAGTGATTCCAGTGACACAACAAATAAATATTTTTGGACTATAGAAGATGCCACGCATGTCTAATATTTTTAGTTTTTTATATATGATCAAATATCAAATTACCCCCTAACTCCATAGTTTTTGCTTTTAAGGGCTCTCGTTATTACACTATGCATTTTATATTTTTAAATTTATGTAAATACCAAATTATCTCAGATATTATAATAACAAAAAAATTATTATGCAAATATAAAAATGTCTGACAGGTTTTTTTTTTATTTCCAAGGGCACTTTAATTATTTAATGTGTAATCGGGATGAAAAAAAACTTATTTAGCTCCAATGAATTTAGTAATGATAAACAAGTTATGTAAAAAAACTCCAATGTTTCTAACAAATAGTGTTAAGTTTTTTAGATAAAAAGGTAAAAATAACACTATATTTTCTCAATAAATAATATTTTTAAATGGACTCCTTAAGTGTTTTCCGGAGCTTCATAGCTTCTTTTAATAGTTGGAAAAAAAATATCTCTGGATTGGATTAGATGTACACGTTAATTTTGGATTCTAATAGAAGATGAAGTTTCAAGAATTTTTTTAAATGCATTAATTTAAATATAGGTACTATCAAAACTCTGATTGAACAGAGAAATAATTTAATTAATTTTGATAGCGTTTAATTTAATCCGAAGAAACAGTATAGGAATATTCTAAAAATGAAAGAATAAATAAATAAATTAGCAAATGTTGCCTTGTTCTTCCCCATAACATAGATGGAAGGGGGGCTGGTATCGTCAGATGGAAATCGGGAGTTAAATTGGATGGCTGAGGTCTGGCCAACGAGTGAAACAAAAACCACATAAATGTGTAACGGCTCTCATCTGCATGGTGTGTACGTGTCCCGATTTAAGAGCTTCCTGTTTTTGTGTTTTTTTACAAGGAGGCATGAATTTTGAGCAACCCGCAAAACCGGCACTTGAATCATAAATTATTATTTATTTAATAATATGATATAAAAAATAAAAAAATTGCTTGAAAACTTATTAAAAATATATATATTTTTATTTTTAATATCAATACATCAAAGTAGTTAAAAATATATATATTTTTATTTTTAATACCAATACATCAAAGTAATAAAAAAAACTAATTTAAAACTAAATTAAATTTTAATTTTCTTTTAAAACACGTAACGTAGCCTTAACCAATAAGTCACACGAATAAATAAATAAAAAGATTAACAGTTTTTCTCTGGTCTTTAGCATTTAACTGGCAACACCGGTCAACACCTTTTTCCCACCAAAAGAAGGAATCCTCGTGGTCCAATGTCGTAGCCACTTTCTGGATGCGGTTGAGAGATCAACGTTCTTGAAATAGTGATAAAATCTGGCAAGAAACGATCGAGGATATAAAACCCAGATGTCTAATACATGTCTCAATCTTGGATTCTCGATGCTAATTATAACCATCTTTTTTCAATATCATATTTATTGGCCTTATCAATTATCAATTGATCCACAGAAAAACGTAATACAAGAAGAGGTTCCTCCCCTTTTAAATCACAGCATCATGCTTAAGATCACACAAGAAGAATCTTTTAAATCACAACATCATGCTTAATTATCAATTGATATGCAAGTGAAGTTCAATTCCATATAATTTTATCAATTATTATACGAAATAATTGTTTATTAGTGTGATTTATTGTTTTTTAAAGTATTTTTTATTTTAAAATATACTAAAATAATATTTCTTAAAATTTTTCATTTTTTATATCATTGTATAAAAAATCTAAATATATATATAAAAATAATAACATGATAAAAATCTCTTTATATTTTTAATATCTTTTTACATTTTAAAAAATTTAAAAAATTTACCAAACCCACAGTACTAGCAATAAACTAATAAATTTCAAAATTCATTCTAGATAAAAATAAAGCTGCCTTATTAGCCAAGTTTCTAAAAAAAAAAAAAAACAAATCTCTGAAGGGCAAAGTGCGAATACACAAAATTACCAAGGACAATATTGGTAATAAAATAATTAATAAGAACTTCTTGTATCCATTCCACTTTCTTCAGAGAGTCCTCAACAAAGGGTATGTGTCCATTAACTGCTTCCTGTCCATCTTTTCTCAGGAGGAAAGCCTCTATATAATTCCTTGAGATTTAGATTGACCTGATTTCACTTTCCAGGCATCCAATTTCCTTCCATTCTCCTCTTTTATCCAACCAAAGCAAATTCACTCTCTGATTCCTTTCCTACCAGAAAAACTCAATTGAGCTGCCGATTTGAACACTGAGAAAAAAAATCGGATTGTTTCTCTTCAATGGTGTTTCGCTCCATATCTGCAACCCACCCAAACACAACCAATATTGTTATGGCTTCTTCTACTACTGTCAAACCACCCCAGCCACTCCATAACTTTCCTCTACAAGACCTTAAATGGTCAATGAACCCTTCCAACAACGCCACCAACCACCACCGCTTTCGCTCCAACAAATCTCCTCACCGGGATGCTGCTGCGGCTGACTCGGACGGAGACGGCGGGGTCAAGGTTGAGAAATTATCGAAGCAAAAATCTGATGATGCTGAGACTTTGGAGAAGAAATCGAAGATCTTTATTCGTTTGAGGACCACCAAAAATAGCAGCGGTAGCAGTAGCAGCAAGTGCATGGTGGATGATGTGGCTGCGGATGCAGGGGATCTGGACTCTGCTGCTGTAGTGGAGGATGTGGAGGAGTCGATGCCGAAGACGTGGAATCTGAGGCCGAGGAGAGCCGTTAATAAGGGTTTGAATGGGAGCGGAGGTGCTGTGAAGATTGGTGGTGGCGCGGTGCAAGAGATCAAATCTCAGGTGACAAGTACTAATCGGAATGAATGGACTCGGTCGAACCGGAATGGTAATGATGCTACTAACTATGACGACAACAACAACAACAACAAGGAGAAAGAGAAGGAAAAGGAAAAGGATAAGGAGAAGAAGTTGAGGTTTTCGATTCCTCTTACTAGAGAGGAAATTGAAGAAGATATTTATTCCTTGACTGGGTCAAAGCCCGCGAGAAGGTCAAAGAAGAGAGCTAAGCATGTGCAAAAACAACTTGATGTATGCAATCATCATTTCTTTTTTTCTAATCTATTATTATTTTCTGGTTAATTGATGGATTTGATGACTAATTGATATGTGCTTTTGTTGGTTCTGTTTCTGCAGTGCTTGTTTCCTGGTATGTGGCTGGCTTCGATCACTCCGGAATGTTACAAGGTTCATGAAGCTCCTTCAAAGGTCTGATTTGTATTGATACTTCTGAATGTTTTAGTGTTCTTTTTTACCCTTTTCACTTCCTAGTTGCTGGCTCTGTGAACCAATGAAACAGGAAGAGGAACTGGTGGCTTGCTATTGTTGTTTTAAGTAAGATAATGGCAAAAAAATAAAAAAAAAAAAAAATCATGTAGTCAATAGATGGTTTAGTTTGAGTCATAGCAAGTGGAAAATGATGTAGAAGAGATGTTTTGTTATATTTTAATTAATATTTTTTTTATATAAAGAACATGTGATTATTGAATTTGATTTTTTTTTCAAAAATGGGCTAATTCGTTTATGCTTTGATCTATACAGTTGAGAATGTAGTTCTCCTGCTCTGCAGGGTTAAAGACTTGACTGGGAGGTTGGAGGTGATGACTGTTGAACTCTTTTGACATCAGCTGAAATCAATTTAGCATATACATGATCCCGTGAAGATGAAAGGGTAACAAATGTATCTTGTTTTTGTGCCTCTTTCTGTTCACCGAGGAGCTTCTGGGAATGTTGGAAGGGTTAATGTTATAGTTTTTGTCATGGGTAGCCGCAGATGTACATAAGAACAGTTAGTCTAGTGAGTAGAGATATGAATAACATTGGTGTTAATATTTTCAGTTAGTTTGAAATCAAGATGCTTTTCCCAACTTTTGTTTTTTATGCTGGTTTTTGAAAACTTATCATCCCAAAGCTTGAATTATCTCTTGGAACGTAAAGCCTAATAGTTGGTTGGTATATGGTGTTGTGATTGACTAGCACGTCGTGTCTCTGCATTGCTTTCCTTTTCAAATATTCCTGTTATTAGTGCTAAAATCAGTTACTTTTAACAGCTTTTAATCGATTTAAGGAAAGTCTGATACTTTGAGGAATCAAGCAGTTTTCTCATGCTTGCCTTTCCTCTTTTGAAGAGTGAGCCATGCATGTCATTGTCGTTATTTGTACGTTGCATGAGCCATGCACATTAGTGTCATCATTTGAAGCATGCATGATTGATTCAGGATGTTGCCTATAACAGGAAATGTGTCTTCGAAGAGCAGAAGATGGATTTGCTAGAATTATGAGATGAATTCTTTAGTTCATTGGTTAAGATATTGCAGTTTTGACCACATTGTAGGACTGTACAAAAAATATTAAGTCATCATGGAGTTGCAATTACCATGCTAACTAGCTTATAGCTGTCATAAATATTTCTATATTATCAAGATCATAGTTCCCTAATGCACGGATGCTGGGAAAGTGTACTCCAGTTAGTTTAGCATCTAGTACATGGGCGATAGACTTAGTTGGTTCTCTATTTCATATTATGGTAGCGTGATTTAAAATGCATATCAGTTGTTTATTTAAAGTTTTTCAAGTGATACTACTTGGAAAACAAGTAAATACCCAAACTATCTGGTGTTGTTTTATTTACTCTTTGAAGATACTTTAAAAATTTCAGTGAACAAATTGATCGTGTTGTTTTATTTACTCTTTGAAGATACTTTAAAAATTTTAGTGAACAAATTGATCAGTTTTTAGAAACTTGATTTATACCATTAAGAGAAATAAACCATGTTGAATCTCTTAATAAAATCTTTTCTTATTCTTTCCCTTTGTTACCATGTAAAAGTCTCACCACATGTATCATTATATATATAGTACCTTATGTGCACAGTGGATTGTCAACTTCGGATTACATGCTGTTGCAAAACTTGGATGCAAAATCTGGGATGACAACCCTGATTGTTATTGTAGGATGTTGCTGTGATTCTTGTAAATATCAATCTTGTGTTTGAGAATGAATGTCCTCAAGTTATGTCCACTTTTCTCACCACATAAATGTGTGGTTCAATGGATTGGGATTATTATAGGAAATTTTTTTAGTTTTTATTTTCATTTGCTCTTAGTTTGCTTGATTACAATCTTCCAATTGTGATCTTCTGTAAAACAATAAATTTGTTGCCATCTGTACTGGAATCTGGTTTGAGCGAATACACACAATATTGCATGCACCTTTATTTCCATAATTATTGTTTGGCTTCTGTGAGCACCATGTCGTTCATATGCTATCAATTGAGGCTATAAATAACTTCCTCGTTCGCTTACAAAACTGGAAGAAGAGATTCCAGTCCTGCAGCCATAAAATTTTGGAACCCGTGGTTTGAGATAGGCAATCTATGTGTTTGTCATCTTTTGATATGCACTGTTTTGCTTACAGTTGGATCTAACTGCATGCATATTGGACTGCTTCTGAGATTGCTGTGAGGAGGATGAGTGGTAATTATTGCTGTCTTGTTGATTATAAACTTTAGTTTAGAACTTCATTTCCTGCCAACATATTTTCTTCTCCTGCATTTCAAAGGTTTGAATTTTTAGGATTTTTTTTGTACTGTGAGCCTATAAACTGTTTTATGAGTCTGGTTCCGCTTTTTGTTACGGGGTTGTGTATGTGGTGGTGGCTTTTCAGGCCTGAGCTCCCTGCATGCAAAACTTCAGTTGCCAGGGATCCAGTTAGAATTGTTAGACAGGAGAGCTTTTGAATTTTATGGTTTATATGTTATCATCAGTTAAATGTACTGGCTGTGGAGGAGAGGCATACACAGCTGTAAGTCCAGTACATACAAGTGAATGCATCGGATGGTTTGCCAAAGCCTGTCGATGTCTCTCTGGGCTGCAGCATAGGATCTTGCCAATCACAAATGATGGAGCCTGGGCTGCTTTTGTGCCTTCCGTAGCGGACGACTACAGATGGGAACAGAGCTGTGCCCAGCTCGCGTGCACGTTGATTGTTTGTTTGCTATTGGTATTGAATGGAATATTAGATGCTGTTATCAGTGGCTGGGAGATTAAAACATGGAGACGTCCATCTGAAGTGAGTTTTCCTGTGGTATTGATCTTGTTTGCGTTCTTGCCATAAGAATCTGTTTCTGCTTGAGATTATATGTATGTAGAATGATACTTCTCCAATTTTTAAAGACCTTGGCCGAGAGATTCTATCACTATATGTCCAACATTGATGGAACTTAACTTGGAAAATTTCAACCCTATTATTGGTTTTTTCTTACAAACACGCCAGCTTATTATAAATTATAATTATAATAATTATTAATTTTAACATTATTAATCAACAAAGAAGCTAAAACACGGCAGTGTTTTGCTGTAGCGTTTCTATTTATCATCTTACGAATCATTATTCATAAGCATTATTCTTTATGCAATTTCTCGTTCTTGGTCCCTCACATTTTACTTTCAATTCATTTTGGTCATCTAGTTTCTGTTTCTTTTAATTTGACATTTAGAAGTTTTATTTTGCCGTCCTTAATTTTTTTCGTGTTAAAAATTAACTTGAAATTTTATCTAAGATATAGTTGCAAGTAATTAGCTAGTAAAAGAGACTAAAAGATTTGGAATTTTTATTATTCCACCTCACATTCCGCTGTTTGTTTCACCATTCACACTATTTTTTCCCTTTCAAGTCCTTGAAATCTTGACCTTCTTGCATTTTGGTCACCGATCTTTATTTATTTGCAATTAGTTATTTCAAGTTGTGTTGACACAATTTTATTTATTGTAGCTTGCTTTAATTTGCATGTCCTCGTGTATCTTGTGTTCGTAAATGTTCCAATATTGATTTGGAAAATAATTTTACAAAAATAAATAAATTATTTTATGTTCTTGAAACTAAGATTAAAAGGGCTAAAATTGCTATTTGTTTTATTTTAATTTATTTTAATTAAATTTTATTTTTCAATATTTAGTTTTATTTTATTTTTAAGTCAAATTTCATTATTATTTTTTATCATTTAGTTGATTTGATAATTAAGTTTTGTATTTTATTCAATTTATTTTTTATGAGATTATCATGATCTCACAACTAGATCGTAGATGTGACATGCTAGCTTAGATCAACTTGAATCTTTTATTTTTAAATTTGTTCTTCAATATTTAATTTGTTGAGAATTTAACTTTCTATATATTTTTTTATTTTTCTTTTTAAGGGGTATTTTATTCTTATTTATTTCTTGCTTTGTTATTAATTTTTTACTTTGTTACTAAATAAAATCATGTACATTTTAAAATTACTAGGAATATATTTTTCCTGATTTTGGCAACATTTATTTTTTGCATTTAATCATTGCCATTTTTTTTTTTAGTTTATCATATATCATTGCTTTTTTAAAATTATATTATTAAACAAACTACATTTATTAAATCAAGTTAGGTAAAGTACCCGAGTCTAAACTTTTTCTTGCATTAAAAATGTTACTATCACCAAAAAATTTGAGTCCAACTTGGAGCATGAAGCGGGCAACCAATTTAGTGAAAGCAAACTTTGCGAATTTCTCATCCTTCGGAGATAGATATGGCACTAACTGTTGTAGTTTTTACCCTCTAGCTAATTCAAGATTCACATTCCACTCCTCCATCTCCTTTGCAAGGAAAAGCACAACGGACTCAGCTTGTATTATTAATTAATAGGAACTGTATTTTGTTGATGATACCCATGGTAAATAACTTTCAAACCAAGATCAGTGTTCCTTCTAGTCTACTTGGAGCATTAGTCTGCTAATGAGTCACGATCGCATGAACATCAATATGGTAAAAGAAATCGATAAAAGTGGAAGAACAAAAAATTACAACTCATCTTCAACAACCAAAAATAATGTCCTCCCACCTATATAACAAAATTTCCAAGCATAACTGTCTCAGCAAATCATTCACATCATTACAAACCAAGTTTGATACAAGTGTTGTAGCAGAAAAATATTTAGAAGAACCAAGGTCATAAAATTGTTGAGAAACACAGGGATCCTCTGTCCACTGCTGCATGGAAAAGTGCTCCCACTAAAGCACCCATTCTTTTGCTTGATCCCTTTGCCGTTATCTTCAAGAACAAAAGTGGAATTTGTCTGGCCATCACTAAATAAAATACACCAAAAGAAGGAACCTTTACGAGCCCCAACCAAGCCTACTCCCACCTCTGTATGTGATTTATTTCTAATCAGGGATAAAGCTTTACTGTCCTTGACAAGAACATGGGAAAAGGCCAGTGATGGCTCAAGGTACTTAGCTTGACAACCTACGACATGGCCAGTTATGGTGCCAAAAGTGGGCAGCTCTACACCACAGTTCGGACCAAAAATCTCGGTAAAGTCATCTTCAGGTGGTTTGCAATTCACAACACCATTGCTAGAGCAGTTATCCTTGCATAATTCAACATACTGCAGAGCCATGCAGCCAAGGCCGGGGCTGTCATTCAGCTCTGGGAGTTTCTGAGCTGTTCGGTTCTTATTGATGATATCAACAAGATCATTTGCAGGGTTCCCTGATATCAACAGCATGTAAAAATGCACCGTAAAAAAAAAAAAAGAAGATGTTGATGGGAAAATACAGCAACCAACATTTATTATTATCAAAATCTCTCGATTATCCACATCTAAAGCACACGTTCCAACTTTTTAAGTTCTTAAAAATCCTTTTAAGTTTGCATCAAGCAATAACATGTGCAAGTAACAATTCACCATAAATCAGTGCTTGCGCAAGACAAGTTCAATCTAAGTGCTCAAGAATCCTGTATCCTAAATTTTCTTATGATGTGTATGTCTCTGTACATGGGTGGGTTTGCATTATATGGACGAAAATTGTATTCTGGTGCTAAGCTTGTCCTCTAGAAACAAAATTAGTGACTCACAATTCTTCAAGTATTCCTAGTGTAAATGGTCAGATGATATAACAGGGTAGATATGCAACTTTAATTGTTGCCTACAAGGATGAAAATCATGTTAGGTGACTAACTAAAGTTTCCCTTGCCCTATTAAAGCTTTCAAAGGTTACAGCCAAGCACATAATTTTAGGATGAAGACAGATAGAAGACTCAGAACGTTGATACATGCTTCTCTTCATTCATCATAGCAGCTATCACGGGAGGTCCGGACAGAAGCTATACTTAATGCCTCCAGATATATATTTGAAAACTGATTTGAGTAGGAATTGTATGCATTTTTTTCCCTTTACAAGCATAATTACATCTAGCTCTAGGATCCAGGTCGCGTTTTTAGATTATTTGGGATGAAAGAGCTACCGTTAACCACATGAAAAGACCAATTAGTAGAGGAGTATAAATATTTCAACACAAGGAGGGCTTGCTTCGAGATTTTGGGGAAAAACAAAGTACATGCTATGTCAACTATGGATAAACATATGGAATCACCACAACAGTCGCATTCTATCTATTTAAATGCATATATGTGACCATTTATGTCAACTTTCTGCATTTGAGCATTGGCATAGTCTCAGCATTGTATGATTACTTGTGAGATACAACTATACAATTAGTCAAGTTTTCTTTCAATGGGATAATAGAATCAAAACAAACTCTATATACTAAAACATAGAAATTTAAGCTTTCTTGGTAACAAAATGCAAGAAGATGCCAATTGAGGGTCTATCGAGTAACTAGTGCTACCTAAAACTTTATTTTTAGGAAAGCCAATTACTTATAATCTTGAAGTTTTAAGCTCAGATTCTTGTCCTTTCTGTTTCAACACTTCCATTCTCACAAGGATCTAAAGTTTCCCAGCATTAGATAATTAAATTATGAAAACTTCCTGCAACCAAACAGAGAATGAAGAACCTCAAAATCAATAAAAAGAGAGAGCAAGACCTTCCATTGCAAATTATCAGTCAATAACCCATATATTAAACTGTATAAAGACTAATTGATGGGCATATTAAGGGGAAAAATCATGGGGCTGCAGTATTATCGTATTCTCAGAGAGAACATGAAAGATAAAGCAAAGCAAAAGATTATTACCATGGTGGCTGGCGCAAACAGCATTAGCAAGGAGTAGCTGGCAAAGCACAATCCACTTCCATTCACAGCAACGAAAATAATGCTCCTTCTTCTTCATCACCATCATCATTGCTAGAGAGAATGGAAAGCAAAGAAATACAAAAGGGGTCTCACTTCTTTCCCAACATTCTGAAGGAAAAGAAAATTGTCTGTTTTTCCGGGAAAGAAAAGTGTACGTTTACTTATCACGGGGATAAAAGTTTTGCAGATATTGAGGCCAAATAATGGGAATGGTGGTCCCAAAGGAGTAGCCGTTGTTGTGCTTTTGGATTATTTTTGTTTTTCATGTTTTATTTTCCTTTCTGACAGCTCCGTTTCGGACTGCTGTTCAATTAGTGTTTCTTTTTATTATTTATTTTAGTATTATTAGGTTAATATTAAAAATAAATTTTAAAAAATAAAAAATATTATTTTAATATATTTTAAAATAATTTGTTTTTTAAATAATCAATACCATAATTACCAATACCCATTAATCCTTAAAGAAAAATTGACCAGGATACTGAGGCACCTCCTTTAAGAGGGACCTACCTACCGTTTTATGCGGACTCCTTGTCCTGGATCACGGCCATCGAGAGAGATCAAGTTTTTCAAGGTCCATTACCCCCAGTCTCTTCAAATAGTTCGACAGTTCCAAGGGTTAGACTCACTCTGGGCTGTCGAACTTGGGCTTTATTGGGAAAATAATCATCTTCAAAATAAAACAAAACTGATTCCAGAAAGAAAGAAAACACCGTTTCCTTTTATTGTGGGGGTTGGGTTTTGGCAGAGAAATACTGGGGTTTAGGCAAGTCAGAATGGAGGGGTTTAAACAACTCTGGTAACTTCATGATCTTAAACATTGTTGGGCTTTTGGATTTTTCTTTCTTATTTAGCTTTCCAGGTTCTCACAAATGATGATGATTTTGATTGATATTGATGATGATGAAAATAAAAACAGGGAGCATATGCAGTCAATGGATCGCACATCTGAGAAGATTGCCTATGGTGGTATGCTCCCAATCCCCAGTTTCGCTTGCTTTTAACTTTTGTCTCTTTTTTTAACATTTGCGAGTGGTCTTCTTGTTTGTTTGCCAGCGGGTGTTGCCGCTGGAACTGTAGGAGGCGTTGCTGGTGTAGTATGCGGCACTAAAATGGCCTTTGACTGGTTTGTTAAATTTCTCTCCTTTTTTTAACTAATTTGTTTTGAGCATGTTTTTAAGTCGATCAAGTATTAATTGTTGGTATATAATAGATTATAGTGGTGATTAATTAAAAGCTTTATTTATTGCAGGTTGATTGACCGCTACGATGAATTCGAGACCAGGAGTATTGAAAGGTTTCTTAAACTATCTCTAACAGTATATGTCTTCTCTTAGTATAGATTTCACTATAATATGTTTACATGTTTGTGTTAAGTTGGTTGTCTGCAATTGTGTTTGTATACGTAAATATTTGCTTTAGATGTTTCATTTTGAGATAATTCTGTGACTGACAGCATCAGTCCACTTGCATTCTCTTAATGTATATGTGTTATGACTTGCAACATGTGATCATTGAGGTTAGAGAGCTACATGCTTCTTCTTGTTAGTTGAAACTTCATTGCTGTTAATTAATGGATGTTGATTTTGGTAGGTATAATCAGCAAATGCTACTAATCATGAATATTTGTTGCTTGTCTTATAGTTTGATTTTTCTCTCCTATTAAGGTGTTCATGAATGTTCTTTGTTTTAGATGGAGGAAACCCAAGCTATATACTTAAATTGAGGAATAGGAAAATGATTCTTTGAATCCAAGTTTACTGGATTTACACTTTTCTTTTTCTTTTTTTTGACAAGAAAGAAAAGTTATCACCTGGCAGTGAACTTGATAAAAATGTGGTTGTCTGTGTTTGATGCATTTAATTTTTGGCTGCAACAACTTATTTATGGTGCCATTTTTTCCTTGCTCTCAGCTTTCTGCGTCTTTAACTAGTTTTGTTAATTTTAATTGCTATTACTGACTTTAGAGTTGCCAACCGTCGAATTGGTTGTTGACTTTCAGGATTATGCGGAAAATAGATGCAAACAGGAGGGACAGAAACGAAGGGGTTTCGGTCGCAACAAGGAGCATTCTCACAGAACCTAAATCAGATGTAATCATTTTTCATTATTTCATTCACAATTCATCCCTTTATTGCAAAAGCAGAGTAATGAATGTGCTATGGATACTTGTCATGGGAAAGATCATTGCCATCTACTTGTATGCGCAAAATGTTCCATCACATCTATGATTAAAATTTTCAATCAACCATAACATAGTTTTCCTTATGATTACTTGCTTTAACTCATGCATTAAACTCAGTAGATGCATGCCTCCATCATATTTCACAAGCACATAAACATTCACATAGCCCATGAAACTGTCTCTATTATGTCCTCGTGTAACTCTATAAATGCTTTTGTTTGTTTGTTTCATTTTCTTCTTCTTCTTATTGGAGTGGGGAGAAGAGCATTCAAATTTTTACATAAATGCCAATAATAAATCATGAGTGATGACTGTGACGTTTGTTTTACAGGGCATGTAATGATGTTGAAGCACTCAGGAGAACCCGTGGTAAAGTCCAGGTGCAAGCTGTGTCCTGCCTTTTTGGTCAGATAGATTCGGAAGGCAGATTTGAACTTAGAATCTAGTCCCTTTTTTCCCGTTACTATGATATCCTTTCGTACAAAACTGATAACGATAGATGATACATGGAAATTGATAGGTAGAGATGTTAGTGATTGCCTCCATGTTCAGGACTCATAGTTTAAGCTTGAGTAATTTCATGGTTTGGATCAGCTTGTGTCCAGAACTGCTAAATGAACCTTCGATGTGTTTCAGAATGTTTTGAGGTACTGTTCCTGGCTACCCGCAATATTTTTGTGTTTTCTGATGTTAAGATTTGAGCTATATCTGTTCACCCAACCTAGTTTTATGTTTCATGGTTTGGATCATCTTGTGTCCATAACTGCTAAAGTGCCGATTGCAATCTCAAGAACACAAGCTTTTCGGTAGAGTTGATAGGATAGTTCACTTGAGTCATTGATGCATCAGGATTTGCCAGCATGAAACGAGCGCGACTGAGTAGCTCCGGACAACCATTCACTTCCATCAGTTGAGGATTTGTTTTGTTTTGGGACCGATGCTCTGGTCCAGCTATGTTTTGCGTTTTAAGGGGAAAAGAAAGTAAGAAAACTAAAGCTAAAAAAGTACAGTACATCTATCATCTATGTACAGCAAAATGATGATTTAGTTCCTGCTGTCTTGATGATTTTGCAACCTAGTCCTCTTGGTTTTGATAATCATGGATTCATGGATTGGAGAAGTCCAGATTTATACACTTATTTTGTTTGGAGGTGAGAATGGGAAATTTGTCATGAAAAAACTAATTAAATACTATGTTTTTACGTATTTTTTTGTTATTTTTAAATATTTTAATGTGATAATAATAAAAATAATTTTTTAAAAATTAAAAAAAATATTATTTTAATATATTTTTAAAAATTAAAAAATATTATTTTAATATATTTTTAAATAAAAAAATTAAAAAAACCTACCATCGTAATTTCAAACATCCCATTATAACGTGTACCGTTCTTGTTGAAAACTTTCTTGATATCTCACTGTTTTTGGGTCCTTGTTGATTTTGATGTAATGGAGGCGCCTCCATGACGCGGTGGGATTGGATGATTTGACCCGAAGCCAGCCATGTAGCTTATCTTCTTTGGATTTGATCCAGATATCTAATCAACCTGTAAGTTCACGTACATCCATCATATTAATTTCGATAATATATAATACATGGGCTGAGATATTAGTTTTGTTCGGTACCCAGTGGATGTTTGTTTACACAGGAACTGCTTTTAAAATTTACTGTGTATACATCAAGTTTAGAAATATAAAAATTTAATTATTTTTTATGTGATATCCATATATATTTTTGATGAAATACTGTTTTGTGAGAAGTTGCTCTTTTACATATGCAATCAAGTGAATATAATTCACCTGAATATTGTTAACTTCAAGTGAACAGTCAACAGTATTCAGGTAAATAACTATTTATATTTTAAAAAATTATATTTTACTTAAAAATTAATATTTAATATTATTTAATAACACTAGATAAATTAGAAGGAGATCGTTTGATGATATAGTATTTATAGAATTTAATCGCAAACCCAATTATATTCTTGCCGGCCCCGACCTAATTAAAAAAATCAGCTTTTATTTTTATTTGTAATTGTATTTTATTCAGAAAATTAGAAGAATATTGTTTGATGATGTAATAAAAAATTCAGTTTTTGTTGTTGCGCGTTTAAGAAACCATGGAAAGTATAGTCCTTATTTGATAGATTTCGTACGTGATAAAATTGCACATAGTTTAATGGAATAATAAAAAATATTTGATATCAATATTATTTATTTTATGATGTAATAACAGTAATTAAATCTATAATATTTAAATTAAAAATCATCAATATATATATATATATTAATTATTTTATAACCTAAATTTAAAAAATATTTTTTTAACCAAACATATTAAACTACTTTTTGTTCAACTTCAATTCCAACTATAGTTTTAACCAAATATTTTTTTTTTCAAACAAACATCAATTAAAATATTTTTTATAAAATATTTTTTTTTTCAAATCACAACCATAACAGTTACCACAATACCAAACACACTCGTTTTTTTGCAGTTTATACCAAATTTTTTAAAAAAATATAAAAAGAATATGCAATATAAAAAAATATATCTAATGTATTTTTTTATTATAAGTAAATCTTTTTATAATTAATTCCAAATTTAATGCATACAAGTAATTTTTTTTAAATATCAAGATAATATTTTTTAATAACTTGGGTTAATAAATTGACATGCTCAACAACTTGAATCATAAAATAACATTAATTTTTTAAATTATTTTTATTTAGTCATACAAAAAAATACACAATTAAAAAAATATCTCAATATTTTTTAAAATAAAATAATAATAGGCTGTAAAATAGCTTATCAATGTTACAAAAAAGAATGTCATATTCCTTTTTAAAATAATATCTTAAAATTTTTAAAAATCAAATGGTATTTTTAATAAAATAACATCTTAATATGTTCTTAATTAAGAATTTTAAAAATAAAATGGTATTTTTAATAAAATAACATATTAATATATTCTTAATTAAGATTTTAATAAATTAATATTTTATTTTTGAAAAATTAAGTTTACAGTTTTATCAAATTGGTTTCGGTTGATACATAAATTATTTTTCAAAAAACTTTAACGTTCCGTTACACCATTAATATGAAGCGGACTTTTCAATCAGCAGCGACAGGCTAGCTTTTCCAGCTCAAAATGATACAAAAGAGGCCAAAAGAGAGAGAGAGAGTGAGTTAGACATTGCCCTTGACAACCAAATATGAAACAAGAGTAGAAAGCCTGGAAAAGTTTCACAGCGTAAATAAAAAAAAGTACAGAAGATCATAACCGTATTCCAGTAGCTGTAAAATAATATCCAGATAATAAAATTTATCGAACGAGTTTACAGATAGAATCGCTGTGCAATCATTTCAAGTCCGAGTAGAGGATATACAGCGCAGGCATCATTTCTTATTTTCTAATATATGAACTTTTCATTTCCCATACCTGAGAAACGAAGTCAACTCGAAGCATCCCAACTAGAATTTAATCAAGAAATCTAGAATGATAGCGAGATGAATGTATTCTACTTTTGCTGAATGGTAAAACGAAAAAGACCCAAAGACGGGTACGCACCAGAGCTGCTAAGCAGCCTCGGTATGCGGTGCCGCTCAGACCACTTATTTTTTACTTACAGTCCTGTAATTTTTAAACATCTACAAGGTGATTCACTATTTTAGGCTCATTTCAGGCTGGTCTATGAATAGTGTCATGCCACCCTCAGCTATTCCTTGTGGCTGCTGGGAGCGCACACCGATGCTGCGTCATAAGGGCTCCCGTGTGCAGCGCAGGATGTCCGGAGATTTTTTTATTATTATTAATATTGATGTTTGGATTAGCTTGCTAATAAATTTATAATTTGATTAATTTTATGAATGTTAAAATTAATAATTATATAATAAAATTTAAATTAATAGTCTTTTGAGAATAAATTCAAAATATGGCAAGTTGAGTTATACTTTTTTAACTTTATTTAAAATTATTTTTTATATTTTTTTAAATATCTATATAATAAAAAATATTTTTTTATATGGTTGGAGAGAATACATAGAAGAAGAATACACGGGGAGAACACTCATCTCTTCATAGGAACTCTCTACTTTAGAGGCATCTCCGCTACTAAAAACACTCATTTCTATATTACACATGACAAGACACTTATTAAAGTTAAAAATCGACTTAAATCTCATAGTCTCCAAAGGACATAGATAATTTTGATTTGCAGATACATAAGAGAACCCATTATCAATTGTGAAATTCTAAGATCTGTTTTTTACAACTCCATCAACTTTTTTGGTTTTTTAAAATGATATGAGAAAAATAAAATGACAAATAAAACCTCTTGATTTTAATTCTAAAAATTCTACTTTTAAAGGTAAATGAATAGTTTGATTATACTTTAAAAATATAAAAAAAAAACTATATTCTTAATTAATCGGGTAATGATCAATGAACAATGAAAAGATTAATTTTTATAAAGGAAAAAATAGTAACTACTCTATAGAAATGAATAATAAATAATAAAATATATCTATATTCAAAGAGAATTTATTTATATATTGTAACAGGTCTTCTATTTTGTAAAACAACGTATAAATAAGACAAGGAAAGAACGCTCTAGAACTCCGTCGCTCGCAAATTTAAAATAGCTAAAATCAGGTGTTCCCTCACAACACGTGTCAGGGCATGCATAGGAAGAGGGTTTTAGCGAGTCTTGAGCCAAACAGCCCCTTGTGTGCTAAACCCCAATCCCCCAGCCATTGCGTCTACATTTGTTACTGTACCAACAACAACACCCTCCTTGTCGGTAAACAAAACCAAGCGTTCTTCTCTCTCTCAACTCAAACTCGAAGGTCTCTGATTTTCTCTATCTTTACTTCCCTCCTGAAAATTTAATGTGCGTAGTTTTTCTTTTTCGCTAAATTTGTTTTTACCGGTACCGAAGAGGGATTCATTAAGAATCAATGCAATTTCCAAGAAATGGGAACCCACCAAGGTTTTTCATTTTTCTTTTTATTACTTTCTCTAATTTGTTGTTGCTTTTTTTTTTATCCTATCATTTTTTTAAGCTTTGAATTCAGTTTAAGTATGGTGGGTATTACTGCAGGTTGGACCACAAGCTGATAGAGTTCTTATCCGTCTCGAGGACCTACCTGAGGTAATGCAGTGCAGTTTCCTCTTTCGTATTTCATATCGTGATGGCCATTTACCAATGTCATAAATATCCAATTTTTTAAAGTTGTTGTGCTGATTGGTGTGTTTCGCGTCATAGAAATCGTCTGGTGGGGTTTTGTTGCCCAAATCAGCTGTTAAATTTGAGCGGTATCTAATGGGAGAGGTATGATTATGAATTATGTGTACTGTAAAATCAGCTGTCATAAGGATAGATTGATTTTGCTGCTTGCTATCGACATTATTGTTTACTGTTTGAGTTTTCTGTTTTCGGTTTTATCTGTTGGTGCTGAGGTTGGGGAAGTGGAGGCTGTAAAGAGGGTAAACAAATACTACTTGTTTCATTAACGATCGACCCATCTTGCTGGTTTTTGTCTTGTTAATTCTGCTGTTCACTGATAGCTGTGATCATTTTGATTTACGTACACCTTATTTTGCAGGTTCTTTTCTCAGACATCAATGCTTATGAGTTATGTAGTAAGTAGCATTACCATTCGGAGAAACTTGCATCTCACGTGTGAATTCAGTGAGTTTGCTTCTGAAGTTTTTTCCTGTTTGCATGAAGATAAAATCCCCTTTGAATGTCTGGAAGACAGCATGTTGAATCTGTCAGATTAATATGTTGGAAGAGTGTCTTGGTGGATGGAAATGCTTGCTTTCTTGCAACCTTCACAATACCAACTAGTTTTTGAGTTAACCCCTTACAGATTTCTCTTCTTGTTCAGTGCATATGATGTGCATAGCATGCCATCATTTAGACAGGGCACTTTTGTATTTATGAAATGTTCTTCCAAGTAATCAAGTCATACAATTTCTTTCTATTCTCTAGATAGAAATGTTGTTTGTTTGTAGAATCTAGTCAATGCCTTTACTCTATGTGATTATTTGGAGTTGGCTGGTGGTTTTTGGTTCTACCTAGGGCATGACAACCTCCTCCGGAAGTTATTAACAAAGCATGTACTTGTAGATTTTGACCTGTAGGTGTAACATTGATTCTTCTGTAATTTGCATGTCTGAGCATTGAGATGATGGTCATCATACCCGTTGTATTTTCTAATTGTGCATGTCTCTGGATGCGTTCTTATAAGATTCCTGAAACTGTGCAGGTTGATTTGGGAACATATGCTAAGCATTGCTTCTGCAAAGCTGGTGATTTGTTGGCCGTTGTGGAGTGACATCTCTGCATTTCTGCCAACTTTGACAAGAGGAACTCCATACAATGAGGGAGTCAACTTGGCTCTTCTGTCAGTGTGAAGTTAAATGAAGATCTTCCGACTGTCTGTATTGAAGTATGCTCAGCATTAGGAGATCGGTTATTTTTGCTTTCTTTGTTCTGTGCTGCTAAACCTTGTAATAAACGGGAGCTTTGTTCTTACTTTGACTCGATCCCGAGTTGTTCTGATAGACAATTCTTAGAGCCTGTTTGTAAATGCTTCTGGCTGATTTCAATTTTTGATATTTTTTTAAAATTATTTTAATACACTGAATCAAAAATAAATTTTAAAAACTATTTTTGAAAACAATTATTGCCATTGAAAAACACCAAATAAAAAAATTTAAGTCCTTCCATGAACAGTATGTCAACTGTCAGGTTATCTGGTGATAAATCCTTGTCACGGAGAATCAGCCGTTTGGAGCTCATTATGATAGGCTTCCAATGAGAGGAAAAGGAAGAAAAAATACTAAACAAAAGGAATTTAATAATTTGATGATTATAGCTAAGACCCAAACAGCAAAATTTTGGGGGCGAATGTGACAGCAGAGTATTTGTCTGGGTCATCTGGCTCATTGAAGGAACCTCCACAAAATTCCTCTATAGCAGATGCAGTACGAAAGAAACCATCAAGATCCAAGATTTCACAGTCGCTAACCTTTACAGAGACTAATGAACGACAGTTCCTGGCAAGAAGCTCAAGGTCTTCGGATCTGACTCTGGTAAGATCTGTCATGTAAAACTGTATGGTTCGTAGAGAGCTCATGGAGTCAGTCACCATCTCTCTCAACAATTCCATTCTCTTCCAAGAATAATGTTCTCAATTGCCTGAGGAAACAGATGATGACAATAAATCGAATGCACCATAATAAATATGCTAAGACCCCCGAATCCAAAGGCAATGGAAAAGTGAGGGTTGAAGTTATGATAAATAGTGACGACTGAAAGCATGAGTCTTACCGGAACACGATCTACTAGCTAGGTAGGAAACGTTAAAATATCATTCAGTTCTTACTCCATTATTCCGGCATATTATTTTCCTTTATCAACAAACTGTAGGCAATAGCAGCAGCCAACCCCATAATCTTACAACTTCAACAATCAAGAAAGTCCATTATAAACATTTGGATTGCTGATTCTACTTTATTTACAATCCTCGTAAAACAAAGCCGTGCAAGTTGAATCAAGACACGAGGATATCAAACTCGGTATGATCTCCATCAAGTTAACCAAATACATTATGGAGCTCTTGAAGAACAGAAAATTGAACAGTTTCATTAGGGTATGCGCTTAAATGATTGCCTAGATCTTTATTCTGATGCCATCCCCGCCCTCAAACTGCCCATAATAGATTACCAGTCTGAGCACTATAATGATGCCAATATTGAAGTAAGCTCGGTTATCGAGATGCCGCGACAACTTGTGAAGATGGATTCAAGGAGAAAGAAGGTGCAGCATCACCATTAACAAATGAAAAAGAATAATGACGTTTTTCAGCAGTCTTCTGTAGCACTTTCGATCATCAACATGCTCCATTGATTTGCTTAATTTGTATGTTCAAATAAAGGTTTTCTCATTGTTTATCCTTGATTAGATTAGAATTTCTTGATTAAAACGGGCGTTTGAACATTCTTTGTGTTGGTCATCTGTTTGTTGACGACAAATGTTTGTTTTGGTTCATCAACTATCACCCGTAATAAAAATGATCTAAAATAATAATAATTAATGATGGGAAGAAAGAGTGACTTCTAATTAATAGCAGAATTAGTCAGATTTCAATTCCTTCTAATGTTGTTGTTTATAAATATTTATCATTTTTTGAAATTGAATGGAGCGATTCATGCATGAATCTTTTTTTTCCTTTTGAATCCCAAATTTCATTAGATCTTTCAGTTTTTCTGAAGAATCTATAAAAACCCTTCAATGCCTAAATAACTAGAGGCCAGCACTTTCAGCCCGTTAGATTTGCAATGGGACATATGAACGTGAATGTTTGTGCATCAACAAAACCAAAAGTTATTTAAAAAAGATTTTAAGAGCACACCCCATTCCCTGTACATTTTATAGAACTTTTTTTTATATATATATTAATCGTAAGATTTGACCTCAAAAGATATGGAGTAAGAATGTTTAGACTTGAAGAAGAACAGTGCATAACGGTAATTATATTTATCACATTTAATGAACTGTAATGAAATACAATAACGGTTGCAATTTAAAATATATTTTATTTAAAAATATATTTAAAAAATTATTTTTAATAACACCAAATCAAAACACGATTTCAATCACATGCTCCAGTGCTTTACTTTCTTATTAATTCAGAGAAAGTGAAAACAATTAAAAGAAACATGGGAGAAAACCATTTGTAGGCAGTGACAGCTGTTCCCTCGCAGGCTACGGATGATTGGAACGAGGCTTTCATTCTACACGGGGCCCCTGGCTATATTCATCTTCAAGAACAAAAACGAGGAAATTTTGATAAACCATTCCACCAAATATGATATTGTAGATGCAGTACAAAAATTCATCCATGAAATGCTTGTCATGTTGCGACAGAAAACCTTCTTCCAATGGAAAGTGACGGTCACCATAACGGTCTATGGGATAAAAAGTTAAAAACCAACGATCAAGTCCAAGTCATGATGGAATTTCTCCAATATAATGTAACAGGCCAGATTCAAAAGAAAATCACGACATAAATATAGTGCACTGAATTTTGTTTGTGATCTATTAGGCAAGCTGACTCTTCCTCCTGAATCGAGGGGACAAACATGGCCTTATAGTCCCAAGGATGCAGCACCTTTACTCATAAATGAAGACCTGTATATTAAGCATTCCATAAAAATCGCATTGCATAGTAAGGGACGATACATTCTTTCTACCCACTTCAACATGAGAGCCAAATGCCCAGAATTTTACTATATGAAACTTGCAGCAGTGTGCAGCAGCACAGAAATGACACCTATGTTTTCAAACTATTTCTCCTCAAGAACGATGCACCACAAGACCAATTCCTTGTAACCCAATCATACAAGGAAGGGGAAAGAACTTAGGGTTCATAAACTCAAATAGCAATGGCAGGCAATCAAAGCACCAACATGGGAACAATGTACGCCAAGACCAACACTTGAACCTACACACACAAGGAAGCATAAAGTAAAGCAAGCTGATCTCGAGAACAAGAAGCATGCATCAGAGAAGTCCCTTGCAAGTGAAAAATAGCCACCAAAGTAACAATGCACCACACAATGAAACCCATGAACAAAGGCAGCGGCAGGAAACCAGAGCATCCTAAATGTGAAAAGAAATTTTGTGCCATTGAGTACTTCCTCACAAATGGAAACTGGTGATCATTTGGTACTAGAAGCATAATGAAGTCAAATGGCAGTTCTGCCAATGCTACTCTTATCAAACAGACTAATATTATTTCCAATCCCAGCATGAGGATCAAATCCATACAAACACTGAACAAGGAAAACAAACAAAACAGAATGTCATTGTCTTCCATGAAATTCAGGGAGGGAAACCATATGCTCAAATCAACTAGCCAGTGGATGGTTATGAATGTACTCAATAGCAAGGTTACAAGAGTCAATCTTATCGGCTTCCTTGTCTGGAATTTCAAGCTTGAACTCCTCTTCTAGAGCCATTACAATCTCCACATTGTCCAAGCTATCCAAGCCCAGATCTTTCTGGAAATGGACTTCAGGAGTCACCTGCAGATAATCATTTGGAATCCAAAACCATTAATTTTTTCCCTGTCTGTGGAAAATGAAGATGCTTGATTTAAACAATAAAGATAAGCGGAACTACAGAGGCAAAATTTGGCATGACATATGGATGTGGTTGCATAGGTGATTTTATGCTCGATATAGAAAATGAAAATACATGCTAACATAGTAATTGAGAGGCCAAGTAGCAAGCATGAGGTTCAATAATGGACAAGGAGAAAAGAAGAAATGTCTCTTGGTGTGCTTATTTGTATCTCATGAATAAAAAGAAGCTCCAGATTTACTCTACTAGGGAGCCCACAACTTATTCTATTTTGCCTTCCGTTCTCTTCTCTCTAAAGAATAGACTGCAGAATTCTGTAATTGAAAAGCTGCTATTATAAATTGGATGTCCGCGCCACCCAAACAATGTGATCTTAATGTTGTATATAGCTAGTACAAAAACAAAACAAAAGCCACTAAATTCTAAGCATTCACAGAGAGACAGAGCACAAGGAAATAAGGAAAAAGATAAACAAGAAAAAAGCAAGAGACAGTTAGAAAAGACCTCAGAAACCTAGATTGCATATTTTATATTATTTATCAAGGTCAGAAAATTGAATAATCATCAACTTCATACTAAACATTTTCTAATAATTCAGTTAATGTCTCTTCACAGATTTTATTCTATATTTTTTTCCAAATAACATTCAAAACCTAACCAGGATTCTGAAAGATGACGAGTTAAATTAATTAGAGAAACAAAAGGTAAAAGATGAAATCAAATGAATCTCTATTATAGCATAATTAGAATCTAAAGCACATTGAAATTGAAAGGAAAATAAAATTGAAATGGAATGGAATGGAATGAAAGGGAGTTCGATCTGACCCTGGAAGGATCGACTTTAGGGAAGCTCTTGACAACAGAGACAACTCTGTCGACGACCTCTTCCTTGGTCAGATGGTCATCATGCGACGACATTAGCCGGACTGAACCGGACGGAGCACATGGATTTGTTTTGAGTCTTAGGGTTTGCACCGGCACCCGAATGTGGTGTAGCACGGCTGCTCTCAATGCCATTTTCCCCTCAGTCTCTCTTTCAATTTCACTTGGCCTTTTGGACTCAACCGATGAGAATATAGTACTTGGATCGTTCGTTCAGTGTAAACTATTTTACGATCAAATATTTTTAAAATTTCTCACGTTTGTTTTCAAGAAAATGTATTTAAAAAAATATAAAAATATTTTTTAAAATTATTTTATCAAAAAAACTGGTTATCAATAAATATTTTTTATAGTTAATTTTTAAATACAAATAATAATTTATTTATAACATCATTTTATCATCATTTTTTTTTGTCACTAATACCCCATTATTTAATTTCACCGCCACGAGGTAAAGAATTGGTGGTGGTAAAAAAGTAGAGGCAGTTGTTTATATGATGGCCACTAAAGGTTTACATGGTTGTTAATTTCAGGATCCGTGAAATTAGTCGTGGTGTGTGCAAGCTGGTCCGGACACCCATATTAATCTAAAAAAAATAAAGGTAGAGTAGCATGTAACTAGTTAGGTAACGGATTTATTATTTATTTTAAAAAAGATTTGGTCCGTAGGAATCAAGGCTAACGTCTTGTATATACAGCATCTAAGTTTATTTTTGGCCTTGCAAAGCCAGTAATCCAAGGTTATTTTAAGTTTTGTAGCATGCGGGGTTTAAAGAGAGTTGGGTATAGCGGGTTCAAGCCCATGTGTATTGGGATGTACTCGGCACAGGAACAGAAATCTAAGCGTCATATAGGAGTAGGGGTGTCTCAATACTGTGATAGGATCCTAACCACCACGTGTTATAAAATATTTATTTATAATATAAAAAATAATATTTTTAATATTAATATTTTTTATTGTAATAAAAATAATAATATTCATAATACAAATAATAATAAAAATATAATAAAAATAATAATATTTTGAGATAAATATTTTATATTCTTAGAAAAAACAATAATATTGACAACATAAATTATAATATTTTTTATATTAATATTTATAATTGTTGAATATTTTTAATAATACTACATGGCGGGCTCATTTTTTATTTTTATAAAAAATACCATAAAAATTTATAATATAAATAATATTATATTTTTTTAATTTTTTAATTATTTTATTTAATAATAATGATGATAATAATAATTCTAAAAAAAAATAATATTTAGAATCCAGAAAATATCTGAAAAAGCTTTATTGCTATTTCGCGAGGTAATCCACGTCAATGTAATGAAAATGAGGGTCCTACGACAATAACAGAACGTCCCAAATAATCAACCTGTTTTTCAAGTCTCACGAAACCTTCCTTCCTTCTTTGTCTTTAATTACATATGAAAACGACTTGTAAACTTTATTATGACCCCATGAACTTGAGTCTTAACGAAGGATCCAATAAAATCTTAATGCCAAACTTATTTTCCTTGAATCTTTAGTCATGATCCAAGCATCACATGTGTTATGGGGAATGCCTAAACCTTAGACAGAGTCTAAATGCCACGTATATGCTAGGAAATGTCAAGTGTTATGTGCATGCTGGGGAATGCCCAACCTATAGGCAGAGCCTATGTGTGTGTTGGGAGTGCTCACCGATATGCTTAACCCCACCAACAGTGCTACATAGTGAAAACTTTTTTTTTTTTAAACTTTCACTATTTATACTGAAAGCACTTACAATGTATACATAATACAATCTACGGTAAATTCATTTAAATGAACAGTTGCTTGCGCTATAATCAGATACTAATTCCTTTTAGTTATATCTACTTAATAAGTTATAAAACTAATTAAACAATGAGAGGAGGACTAGTAGCGGTAAAACTAATCATTTATTAAAAAAAAATAAGTAAAAGTAGTTATTAATTGAAGTTTATGCTAGCTGTTTTGTATATCTACATTAGTAATAACAATAAAACCTGGTCATTTAGATAAGGTTTCAAGTTATTTTTAATAATAAAAAATGAATACATAGATATAAACATATCTTTTAACATCATAAAAAAATTAATTGAGAATTAAAAAGTTAATATATGTATTTAATAAAATAAAATGAAGAACGGTTATCACTGGCTAAAGACTAAAATAAAAGGCTTAAATATATATGTGATGTTTTTTTTTTGTTTTTTTTATTTAATTATAATAAAGAAGGATTTTCAAAAGACAGGCAATAATTTAAATTACGTGGAAAAATATAATTTTTAGTATACATTCTCCTTTTATTATTAATATGTGTTTTTAGTAAACAATATATATTTCTTTAGCTATGATACATGTGTGCTTTAAGCAATTAAAACCAATATTCAAAAAAAATATTAATGACTTGGAATAAGAATAAGACTATATTTTTAATCAAGATATCTTTCCCTTGTCAATCTTTTCTCTCAGCATTTTTTCACCATGAGTTTTTCTTTTTAAACAAAAACTTATTATAATCCAATCTTAAAAGCAAGTTTTAATAAAAAATAATTTAATAATTTTGGTGCAAACATGTTAAAAAATATAAAAAAATAAACATGAGAAAAAAATATAAAAAACAATAATATATATTTCATCTGCATTTAGAAAATATGCATGTTATGTCCATATATAATTATTTGAAAAATAATTGTTAATATTGCATAAAAAATACTTGTATTATTTGAAATAATGGTATAATTAGATAAGTATCTAAAACTCATTTGAGTAAATTTATTATAAAAAAATCTAATTATAAAATGACAAAAAAAATAACGAGATAAAATAAATTGAATAGGCTAGCCTGTATAGAAATATAATTGTTGTTGCTTTTCAAATAGCTTTTTATGCTAAAATGCATGCCAACGATATTTTTTTATTTTTTTAAAATTATTTTTAACACAGCATATCAAAATAATTTGAAAACATTAAAAAAATATTAAGTTAAAATTAATAAAAAAAAAATTATTTTTTTTTAAAAAATACTTTTAAAACACATAAACAGGCTCAACCCGCATGAAACCCCCGGTGCAGCTGATTTTTTTCCTTCTTACAAGGCAAGCATCGCATTGCCTGCCCCATTCTCAAGTGAGCTACATGTTGCATGCTTAGATAGACAATGTCGTGTGTTTGCAATATATATATATATATATTTTTTTTTATCATCGAGTTCAAGCTTTTAATTCTAAAAACTCATAATTTATCCAAAACACATGAAAAAAATCTTACAAACCTCTCCAACTTCGATTGTAACAAACACAAATCTTAATGAGTATAAAAACTCAAAATCAAATTAAATAATTTTTTTTTAAAACTTCAATTTACATTTCCAAACTTCAATTTTAATAGACAATGTCGTGTGTTTGCAATTTTCTTTTTATTTTCGAGTTCAAGCTTTTAATTCTAAAAACTCATATTTAAATCATATTTAATCCAAAACACATAAAAAAAATCTTACAAGCCTCTATGACTTTAATTATAACAAACACAAATCTTAATCAATCTAAAAGCTTAAAATCAAATTAAATATTTTTTTAAAATTCAATTTACATTTCTCGACATTATTGAAAGTAAAAACTATCTCATTGAATTTATATAAAAAATGAATTAATAAAAATTAAAATTAAAGTTATTAACAGTCAGAATCTAACTGCCCAAAAACTTTACCTCTTCATAAATTTTTTCAGTAATTTTCTTTCCCCTCTTAAAATCATGGGATTGAAAGTAAAATAAAGAAAGTCTGAGACCTTGATAAAAAAAAATTTAAAAACATAAGGGACTAAATGTACAAAAATGTTAAATTAAGGGATTGAAGTGTAGATTTACTCGAATCTTGAATAGGAAACAAGGAGAAAAGAATGTCACTTTTCATCCATATCATTTTTTATCCTTATTCTTTCAATTTTGTTTTTAACTATCTCTAAAAAATTAGTCAACGTAAAATGGACATGCCATTCAATCCCGAAATAAATTTTGACACCCCAAGTATGCAATAACATGCAATCCAAACACGAATAAAGAAAAATCAAAGACGACAATAAAAGAAACTGGAAGGATCGAATTTAAAGAAATCAAAGTTGGATGAGTAAAACATCACAAAAATAAATCTTGTAGGGGTGGAAAAGGAAATTCTCATAATGAACAATGCTATGAATAGGGGTTGTGTGGTGAACCCCCGTCCTCTTTTAACACACGCAGTATGTGATAGAAAATTTTTTTGGATAACAATAAAATAAAAATTATAAGGATTAAATTAAAAAAATAAAAAATAAATGATAAAACTGTCATAAAAATAAAATTTAAAGAATTAAAAAAGCAAATTCAATAGTTATCAGTGCCATGAACAATATACAAAATCCATGTTCTCTAAGGAGTGATGTTTAATAATGTGGCTCAAGATATTAACGTGTTCTTACAAAAATATTTTTTAATTAAAAAGATTATATATATATATATATTAATTTTTAAGAGTACAACCATAAAAAATAACTAAAAGAATTAATTTAATGTTTTTTAAATAAACACTTTAAAAAACTGGCTGGATCGCAAAAAGGGATCCTCAGGATATGTTAATTGTAATTAACAGAAATCGATGGTGACACGTCGTTTGTTTTTTTAGTCAAGCGGTCTAGTCTAGTGGAAGAACGAATGACAAACAATGCCTGCCTTTCTCTGTTAATTAGATATAAACATATAGTGGTGACGTGGTAGCTTCTTTGTAAGGAGTTGACGCTCAAAACAAAGGTACCAGCCAGCCCATCGCCATTGATCTCCCTCTCTCTTCCAATTACAATTTACAAAAGAAGTAGGACCTTGATCTAGATCTCGATCTCGATCCGCATCTATCCGTTCAGGCGAGATCTTGATTCTTGGGTCCTCTTATATTCGTGGGAGATAGATCCGATTGATCAATACAACATATAATAATGGCACCGGTATCGGCATTGGCCAAGTACAAGTTGGTGTTCTTGGGGGATCAGTCAGTGGGAAAAACCAGTATTATCACTCGCTTCATGTACGACAAATTCGACAATACCTATCAGGTAGGAGTACTGCTTGCATTTCCTTTCCTTGCCCCATTCCATTAACAAGCCAAGCTAAGTTTTTCTTCTTTTTTCTACGCATCTGATTCGCATAGTTTCGACCGTGATCCTTTTTTACTTATTATAAGATGATATTTATGGATTTTTTTTCGTGTCTTCAGCTGATCTGGGTCTCAATATATATATGTATGCATGTATAAAAGACGTAGTAATACTGGATAGTTATTTATTTTTATCAAATGTTTGATTCTTGGTGCTGGAAAATGAAAATGATTTCCTAACTAAGCAGTAGTCTGGCTTATATTCTGATGGTCAAGTTGATGATCTGCCAAGTGATTATGTTTATGTTCGATTGATGATAATCAGGCTACCATTGGCATTGATTTTCTATCAAAGACGATGTACCTTGAAGATCGAACTGTTAGGCTGCAACTCTGGTAAGTTTTCGTCCTAATTATGTAGTTAATTAGCTGTATGTTCTGTATTGTCCTTTTCTATTTTTTCTTCATAACTTGTCTGCTTTCGAAATTTGAATGCATAATGTTGTTCATGTTTACTTTTATAAGTGGCAATGGATATGAAAAATCAGTACAACTACAAAGTGTGCCTTACATGAGTTGGCAGTCTCCTTTTATCTGTCACTTACAACTACAGGATTCGAACCTCTGATTCCTCCCCTTTTCATTGATGCCATTCTGTTCTTTACCTAGTCAGGGTATAACGGTTTGCAAGTTTTACAAATTCATTTGAAACATGGTAATAGGAAAACTTTTTTTGTATTTCTTGCTTGGATATAAAACGTGGGTTTATTGCTTCTTGCTAGATTAGAAGAGCTCTTTATGATTGACGCAATTTGATTTGTGCAATTAAAATTGTTAGTTAACGTTTTGCTGTCAAAATTTCAAGGGTGTACACTGTACACTCTAGGCCCTGTTCTTTTTTCTGATGCAGATGAATATATCAATCAGCTCTTATTTGCCTTCGTTCATAAGCATAATCTTGTTGATGCGATTATTGTTCTTGGGTCTCTCTACATAGTTCAGCGTTTACATGTTATAATTCATGGAGTAAATTGCAGGGACACTGCGGGACAGGAAAGGTTCAGGAGTCTCATCCCAAGTTATATTAGGGATTCCTCTGTGGCAGTCATTGTTTTTGATGTTGCAAGTATGTGATTTTCTTCTTCTTTGGGAAGTTCCCGTTTCCTTTTTCCGCCACCTATTTTAAATTTCCTTTGATGGGTTTCAAAGTCAAACAAGAAATACAGCTTAAGAAATTCACTAACGATCTAGCATTTGCTTGTGGTTTAGGCAGGCAATCTTTCTTGAATACTTCAAAGTGGATTGAAGAAGTTCGCTCTGAGCGGGGGAGCGATGTTATCATTGTACTTGTTGGGAATAAAACAGATCTTGTGGACAAAAGGTGGTGATTTGCTTTTGGTTGGAGTTCAATGCGAAACAAGTTGATTAGCTTGCTCTATTTAGTTTTCAATTTGCTAATTATGCACCTGTGTAAATATTTTGACAATTAATTGCCTTGTTCTATTTCTATACTGTCTGAAAATGAAAAGGGGGGCTATCATGCGGCAAACTTATTTTCTGAAGTAGATAGTGAAAAATCAACATTCTAAGTCGTGAAAGATATATATTAGGTGCTTACACATTCACAATTCATCAATTTTCTGTCTAAACTTGATTTGAATTTGTGTATCTTTAAAATTTGAGACTATGAAATGGTGAACCATACACCTTAAATTAAATATTGGTGCTCTGATAATCTAGAGATTTTTTTTATGAACAAAATAGTTTAAAGAAATTTGAAAGGACCTGCTGAATCTTTTGTTCATTTATATCAAAACAAGTAATCTTTTGTTCATTTATATGATCCTTGGGATCTTGTGGCTGGTTTGACAGGCAGGTATCAATAGAGGAAGGAGAAGCTAAAGCTCGTGACCTCAACGTCATGTTTATTGAGACTAGTGCAAAGGCTGGCTTCAATATAAAGGTGAGCCATATTTGCTCATGCATGGTAAAGAACTTACCGTTAACGTGCGTGCAAAGAGAACATTTGATTGCATACCTTTTCCCCTTTATCAGGCACTGTTCCGGAAGATTGCAGCAGCCTTACCGGGAATGGAAACACTCTCTTCAAGTAAGCAAGAAGATATGGTTGATGTCAATCTGAAGTCTTCCAATGCAAATGCATCACAGTCCCAACAACAATCAGGAGGATGCGCCTGCTAATATAAATAAGTTGAGACGATATGCCTGCTAGTATACAAAAATTGAGATCTGAGCACGCTTCCATGAGCCCACACTGTCCGTGTAGAGTTTGCATCCTCCCCTTATTTTGTAGCATCTGTATTGGTTTCGGTTTTGGTGCGTTGTTATAAGACAATACTTGAAAGAGGAGATACTTGTTGTCGTTAGGCTAGCCCTAACAAGTCATGTACGTATGGTTGTTATGGACCTAGAGAGATTGTGCGAAAAAAAATTTCTTATTAACAGTCATATTTATTCTGTTTTACTGTTGAAAATAGACTTTCGAATGAATTGATTTGATCATTCTTACATACACAGTTGTGATTTGTGACATAAATGTATTGGCATATCCCCCTTGTTTAAAGGGAACCCCTGTCTGCTTTGTGGGGTGCGAGGGATATATGATCTGAAAATGTATTGTTCCAGCTTTGCATGCCGATAAGCTGTAAGCTTAAATTGATTTCTTAATTCTGGATTCAAAATCAAGCCTTGATGCTCCTTTCCGAAGAGAAAAAAACACTTCCTGTTGACGGCGCTGTGCCAAAAGTCCAGTTAGAAAATTCCACGTCAGAAAAGGCAGGAGTCGAAGTGGTAGTACGTAAGAAGATGGATTTTATACATATTTACCCTGGAGTGTCTCAAGATGGGAATCCTGGGCTATCAGGTGTTGAAGGCTTGCTTAGAGATTCCAGGGAACGCCTTTTGGATTTGGAAGGCTTTGCTGCATTCAAGCGTTGGGTGGGGCAATGCATTAACAGCAGAAGAATGGGCTCTTGAATAAGGCTTGGAGATGGGCATGGGAATTTGGAACGAGGGCAGTCCTCGAAATTGATTCCCTCGTTGTTCAAAAACTTAGTCTAGCTACGGAAGTAGTAGATTATGGTGCCCCTGTCATTCTTGCAAAAACATATTAAAACACTTATAGGTATATATTCAGTCTTCGCCACTCTGGCTTTTTTTTTTATATTATTATTATTATCCTTGGGCTTTAGGCCCCAAACAAAGGTAAGGTATATTTTCTAAAATTTTAATTTTTTTATATTTTTAAATTATTTTAATAAAAAAATATGAAAATATTATTTTAAAAAATAATAAGGATAATTAGTCACCGCCGCTCTTGCTTGCAAGCCGTACAACATCATCCACGTGGCGCTATCAGACAAGTGAATTACTGAAGCCGTAAAACCCCCAAGCAACGAATAACTTTTTCCAAAAAAACAATAAATTGAGAGAACCGAAAAAAGAATAACAACCGATTGAATCGACGATCAAGACATTGTTGTCAGAGTGATGTCTCCTTAAACAGCAGAAGGAAAGAGAGCATTCGAACCTGTGGGAAGTGCATCTTTCTGTTTGTTTTTGTATATTAAAAATGTTTTTTTAAAATAATTTAATTTAATATTTTATTTTTAATTAATATTTTTAGTATTTTTAAATTATTTTAATATATTAATATCAAAAATAATTTTTAAAAAATAAAAAGTATTATTTTAATATATTTTTAAATAAAAAATATTTTAAAAAACAATTAAGAAATACTTTACCACACATTTATACATCTACATGCAGGTATCTCACTTTTTTTTTTGTCTGTAACTGTTTGATTGTTGACGAGACACTTTTACATTATTATTTTTCAATCCGTATGTTACAGGATGATAATTATGTTTGAAAATTCTTGTGTTTTTCATGCACATAAAATAAAAATCAGTGATTGATTGAATGAGAATAGTATTTATTTGCTGGAAAACACTTGTTTTTAAAAAGTAAATTTTAAAAAAATAAATTATTTTTTAATATTTAATAGTGTAATTATATTTAAATTCTAAAAAGTCAATATAGTCATGTTTAATAATTATAATTTAATCTATATTTAATCTACAATCACAATATAATAAGACGTGTAAAATCTCCTTTTAAATATGTATTTTTTAATTATTGTTAAGATATGTTATATTATATTAGACTAGTGAATAAAAATATCATAATAAGAGCATATAAAATATAAAAGATTGTTCAAGGTAAACTTATAGTGCATACAATTTTAAATTAAAATAATTTTTAAAACAAACATGCTTTTAATATAAATATAATAAAAATAATACTAGCATGCCTACTAAACATATATTCAAACTTGTAATATATATAATATCAAAGTACTGACATACATACAAATAATAAAATAACAATGCTTAGATTAAAATAAAAAAGATATTTACATATTGAAATACTTTAAAGGAATGAAATTTTTGTTGTTGTCAAAGATGAATTATGTCTTTAAAACTTCAAGCTCATCACTTGTGTAAATATAATTTTTATAATATTTCTCTCAAGATCTCAACACCATCACCTTTGATTAACCACCATAAATCAATAATTAAATTTAGAAAAATCAAGAGTTCTTTGAATAAAAAAATCAAAGATTCTTTAAGATTAATTTTTCATTTACCTATAGTTTATTTAAATCATATTAATTAAAAAAATTCCAACAACCCCTTTTATGAATGAAAATTGCCTCAATAGTTTGAAAACAACTAGAAGATTTGTTGAGAAAACTAATTTGATAAATTACTATATCATGATAAATAACTTTTAACTTTGAATATTTTTCTAGTGAAATACCATTAGATTGTCTTTAATTATCCAACCTTTTATATAAATTAAGACAAAATTACTCACATGGCTTTCTAATTATAGATTTATTTTGATTCTCATTGTTTAATGATGTTATGTCTATAACTTATGTGTTTAGACTTACTATAATATATTATTTTATGCCTTTTTAATTACTGATTAGTCATTACAATTGACACAAATAGCTTACATTGGTTTTAACTAACATGAAATATTTTCTAAGAAATCCTAAATTTTTTTTTTCTTCTACTTTATCAAGAACATTAAATTAAATTTTTATATCAATCTTATTAGTTAACTTTGAGGTATTTAATAAAGAGCGTGAAAAAAAAAATCAATTTTGAGACTCCCTTCACTTTTTTTCAATAGTAAACTTTAAAAGTTAAAATGTTAAAAAAATTAATAATAATTAATTTTTACTATTTTTAACATTTAATTAGTGATTATAAATTAAGAATTATATCTAGAAAAAACCTAGAGTTTTTTAGATTATTTTTTCATTTCTTTATAATTTATAATTAATTTATTTAAACCACGGTAATTAAACAAATTTCAAATATTAACTGATTACAACTTGAACATCAATTTTTCATGCAAATCTCTTATTAATGGTTCCTACTTTCTTGACAGCCAGGTCGTCTCGATGGAGTTCTCCTCCATTTAAACAGTTTTTTTTTTCCCCTGCAAGCTAGTGGTTTTGCCGTCCTCCTCCTCCCATGACGACGGATTTCATCATCCACATCCAGTGAATGATTTGTTTCCTAGTGCTTGCATGTTTCTTGCTGGCATGCAAATATCTGTACTCCCATTGACTCTTGTGTTATAATTTGTATGTTACCTAGGTTATCGGTTCGGATTTGAATTCGAGATTAAATTGAGAGGAAGAGACATCTTATAGAATGAACTGCACCCGACTCGGTACGCCCATCTAGCTGAATATTACATTTAATAATTTCTAAATTTTACTAGATTTCGATTTTGATTTCATCTTAGAATTCTCTTGATATGATTTAAGTGTACAAGTAATTGATAAATATCTCACCTCGGAAAAATCTGATAAAAATAATGTGTTTATGTATAAATTAATGTATAACCCATTAATTAATTTAGGCTTTGGGGTTAAAAATAGTATTCTTCATTATATATAACCTCTCGTGTATGAAGGCTTATGCATCTACTCAGATATTCGCATCTCCTTAACATAAAAAGATAATGTTGATTTAATTTGCTTTTGAATCATAATTCAATTTCTTTTTTGACAAAAATGAATTTCGTTAGAAGTATAATGGAAGGCAATTTCAATGAAGAAGGCAGGCGTTTCAAGTAATAATCAATAACTTATAGAAATGTAGTTAATTCTTGCTTAATTAATCAAACTTTGGCTCAATTTTATAAAATATTTTCAAGTCAGAAGTTAAAAAATAACCCTGAACAATTTTCAAAACCTATGACAAACGTGGCCTTGAACTATTTGTGAATGCATGAAATTAAGGAGATAGCTGTTATACAGAACACAATATTAATTATGTGTGTTTCTAAGATTCAAGGGGGTAATTGATCCAAGTGGTTTCGTGTTTATTTTTTAAAAAATATGATTTTAAGTGCGAGTCTTGTATATAAAATACATTATTAATAGAAGAATTCTATCTTTCAGCAAGCCGGCTGCACTTGATCAAGATATATCAGAATTTATTAAAAAAAATATGCATGTTTCTAAACACACCCAAGCATAAGCGTCTGGATATATAATGTTGAAATTGACCTCTTTGATGGAACGTTTGTGAGTTAAGGAAGGAGACGGTAGAGAGATGGAACTACCGCCCATTTCCTGCCCCCTTGAGGGCCCTACCATCCCCCCCAAGGAAAGGGGGAGAATAACACACACACACACACACACACACACACTTTTCTATGCCATATTTAGGAGAACGGTTCTCCGAGAACCTATGTTTGTCGAACCGATATTGCCCTCAACCTCAAGTTCATCATGCCTGAGAATCTCCTTTGCAGACGTGCATTAAATTGGAACTCTTTTCATTTCTTGCTGAGTTAATTGTGATTTGTGAATGAATAGGGAAATCAGATTTTAATTGTTCAAGTTTAATAGCAGGTATCGTTAGGATCTGAGGTTCATTTGTTTCTTAGTTTTTAATGATTTTCTGCATTTTTAGGTTAATATCTAAACTAATTAAGTTCCTATGTTGTGGTTGAGTTTAAGGCATCCACTCAAAATTGTTTTTGCACTAAAAAAGAATGTTTAAATCATGAGAGATTTCTCAAATGAATTAATATTGAAATTTCCTGATTCGTTTCCTTGCTTATAAATAATCAAATAAAATAAAATATCATAAAATGAACACTTATATTTATATTTAATTAATTTAATTAAAAATTTAAATATTTTTTTAAAAGTTAAATTTAATAAATAAAATAAAAATAAAAAAGACTTAAAATAATCTAAGTTTATTTTATCAAGAAAAAATAGTTTTTTTAAAATTTATTTGTTGTAGTTCAGAGAATGTTAAAAACTTGTATTGATTTGGTGTGTTTTAGATAATTATCACGTATTTTATTATGAGTTGAATTAAAAAAAAATTTAAAAAAAATAGTGTGATAGAAGAAACAAGAATAAGTAAGATAGAAATGGATATGGTCGTGGAGATTAAGACAAAAATCTCATACACAATTTTTAGTTAATTTTTTGTCCCTCTAGGAGAGATAAGAGAGACAAAGACCAAACTAATTTTTTTTTTTTTATCATAAATTTCTAATATCTCTTGATTTTAATTAAATTAGTTCCTAATATTATATTTGAAAAATAGAAGAAGAAAAACATAAGCAGGAAGGAGAAAAAAAAAGGGAGAATAAATATTAAATAAGTGGTCACATCATGGAATAAGATAACTATCAATTGAAAGCTTTTAACACTCATAGACAACTAATTTGATTGTTTTCATTTTATCAAATTAATATGGAAAATTAAATTCCTCAAACTAAATAATAAATTATTTCACATGATTTAATTATCCGTAACAATTAAAATAATGAGTGAATTAGAGTAAATTATTTTCCTATGAATTTAATAAAATTGATTAACCAAAGAGTGATTTTTATTAAAAAGTATAAGAATGATTTTTTTTTACCAAAATGAGTTAGTTTTATAACATTATAAAAAAAGAATATCATTATCAAAAAATTTAATATAATAATTAAAACATACATGATATAGAAAAATTAAAATTAATCATATTCTTAAACAAATTGGATTTAATGATGAAAAAATAGGGATTGAATGATAACCATGTGCATATGTGATAAAATTATTTTCTTGTATTTCTAATTATGTTAAATTTTAAATTTTTATTGGTGAAAGTATTTTATTTTATATATGATTAGTTTAATTATTGTTTTTATTATTAAATATATTTAGAGAAATGATTTAATGACTAAGTTTTATTAACAGAATTTCAAATATTGCGAGTTTAATGACAATACATATAAGGGGTGAAATTGACTTTTCAACATTTTTATATCTTGATCATTACCAATCAAATAAAATACAAAGACATTTAATATTGTCTCTTGCAATACACAATCTTAATTTCATTTTGTGTTTTATCCTGTTTTCTTTATCATAGTTTTCTTTATATTTTTTTTTATTTCAAAATAATAACCCAACACTATTTTATGGTCATACTTGGAGCTCAAACCCCTAAGAATAACTCTAAAAAAGATATTTTAATTTACAAAAAATTTAACCGGATCAAACTGAAATCAATTTGGTTTTATCTGGAAAACCAGGAAACCAACACCATCTCCACTGTCGAGATCGGCAGCCATCCTTGACTTCCACTCCTCTTTCAACAGCCACACTAGAATCAACCGCCGGTCAGACCAGGCTGCTACAGCCTCTATTCTCCTTCAAACACTACAAACAGGCACCAGGCTGTTTTCAATTTAATTTTTAACTAGCAACACAACCTATCCTGCATGAGACTACAAAAAATTAATTAGTTATATTGTAAAGATTAATTCAAATCAAGGGATTCATCTCCATGTACATTTACATGCCTTGCAAGTTCACTTAAGCTCCGGATTAAAAAATCTCATTGGATTATTTATAGGAGTGATCGATGGTATGATATTGGTTTTTTTAAAAAAATATTTTTTTCTGAAATTATATTAAAATAATTTTTTATTATTAATTTTTACAATATTACATCAAAACAATTTTAAATAAAAAAGTAATTTTTTAAAAAACACTCAAATGCATTTCCAAAGAACACCTCAGTGTTACTGGTAAGAGAAAATATGTTGGGCCACATAACACAGAAAAACGGACACGGTTGTATTGAAAAGAAGAGAAGAGAAAAGTCAACCGTTCTTATATTTCCCATTAACTTGGATCGAAGAGTGAACAATGAATGGGCACATGCAAAGGTCAGAGAGTATAAATAAGACAATTAACTTTCGGAGCTTCAAAGTGTCCAAACTCCGCATTCAATTCTCCATTTCTCTCCATCTCCTTAAACAAGAGGTGTTGATAACTGAAACCGTTAATAGCATCCGCTAAAATGACATCCAACCACCATATATATATATATAAATGACATCCAACCACCATATATATATATCGTTAGGTGCCAGTTATTAAAATCCATGGTTATCATGACATCTTAGCCATGCATATAGCTGAATGAATTTAGGTTTTAATACTAGATATATATAAGTAATTCCATTGTTTGAGTTTTTGTTGTATTATTGTATTCTAATTTATACGTACTTTGATTCCTTTTAATTTCAATAGGTATTTTCAAATCCCCTTTCTCATGAAAAAAAATAAAATAGAGAAGTCGTCTAATTTGCAAACCAGGTTTTGGGCAATTTTTTAGGAAAAATGTAGGAGCCAAGTCGACTAACAACAGTAGTGAATGCTCTTACCAGCAGTTTTCTTCCCGAAAAGCAAAGGTTAAAGGAGACAAGTTTATGGTTTGTTTCTCCTTGCATTTGAAAAAAATAATTTATTTATTTATTTTAAAATTATTTTGTTAAAAATAAATTTTAAAAAATAAAATATATATTATTTTAATATATTTTTAAATAAAAAATATTTTTAAAAATAATTATTTTCGCAACATTAAAAAGATGTAAAAAGAAAGAAGCTTTCTTCTCCCTTCCCTGGCTACCACCTCTTTAATTATTTGAAATACTAATCTATTTGACTCAAGCAATCTCTCCATCCCCGGCTCTTAAATTTACTGTGTTTAAAACGCTTTCTTATGTCTAGGTTTGAAGAAACACATCAAGCAATTAAATTAGGGATGGATTCGAGGATTTAATTTAATTTGGAAGCTTTAAAATGAACAAAAAATGGCGGCAAAAAAAGGAGTGTGGTTGTGATTACGATCCAACGGTTGAAAACGAACAAAAAAGAGAGACACTGATGGTAACTAATCGTGTTCTGTTCTCTAGGGAACCGCACATCATGAGAGTGTAGAAGAAGGGTCTTTTCTTTTCCTAGATCATATGACCCCACCTTTTCTGACCGTTAATAAACAAGATGTGGTCAGGACATTTAACTCCTTCGATCCCACCAGTGATGAACTGCAGACAATACCGCCGCCGCCGCCCTCTCTTTTGGGAGCGACTCCCTCTGTTGATGACTTAATTATGTCCAAGTCCCTGTGTCAAGGACTAGTTAACAAGCCTTAATAAACCAGAGAGTCTAAGTTAGAGTTCAGCTCCCTCTGGGCTCTTGGGTTCTATCCTGTGCGTATAGCTACCCACGGGTAACCACCATCGAAGGCGCATGCTTTTATGAGAGACCATACATGGATTTCTTGCTCGCCTTATATGAGCTATATAGCCAGAGTAGCATGTATACATGGAACCTGTGGGTTCTACCACCCACCAAAGATGGATGGAATTTGATGCACTGACACCTCATTCTTAATCCATTTCTCCTTCTTCATCAACCTTTTCAACCACTGATCAGACTACCCACCCATCTGCATGTTTCGTGTATTTCTAGTGGGGAACAGAAACATCACTCACTCACTAATTTATATGCCTGTCAAAAAAAGATGGATGCCTTTCCCATTTGGCCTGAAATGGTCTTAGACCTAGTGATGCTGCTGCTGGTGTAGTGGTATTAAACAATACAGGTAAGGGTTGAATGTTGATTACTTTGATAAATCTTGTGATCAAAAGATAGTTAAAAATGATAGCGATCTTAATATTTAAGATATTTCATCGTGAAATCGACTTGCATGTGAATTAAAACTAGCCACAGCATATTTATTACATGCCAATATTTATTAAATGCTTCAACTGACCATTAAAAGAAATGTCAAATCAAATGGCAGGAATAAAACGGTGCGCTTTAAGTTTTTGCAGCACCAAGCATCATGTCCCATAAATGGTCCGAAAATTGTTTGCCAGTATGGGATTAAATCACTATTTGTTTTTGTTTTTTTAAAATATTTTTTATTTTTAAAAAATTTATTTATAATATCAATTTATTAAAAAATATAAATTAAAAAAAATATTTTAAAAAAAATCTACACTCTTAAATAACCTTTAAATCTACCTAACAAAAAATATATTTTTATTTACTATCATGTCTATTTTTTTCTAATAAATAAAAAAAAACCATACTAGTTTTTTAAAAATACAATTGCCTTACTTATTTATTTCGAGAATAAACGTTTTATTAGCCCAAAGAACCCGACAAACGTTTGAAAAACAAGAAATGTGTATTAGCAACGCTTACAAGAGACATAACTAGTATCATCCCCAACTTCATCACAGTCCAAGAGCACAAAAGTGAACACATCCAAACAGAACAGTCATGTCCACAGAAGATGAGAGAGAGGAGAGATTCATACTCCACCAAGTATAATCATAATCCACGAAAAAGATGATCAAGTGAGAAAGCCAACAAAGAAGAATGTGTCTAATTTCACTGTGTTCTATACACCCATTAAAATAAATTCACAAACTGTACAACAAAAAAATATTTTTGTTTTTGATAATAATAAACATCAGTAATGTATGCGAAGAGCCAAATATATTTTTGATCTTTTTTCATTTTTCTTTTGTGTTTTTCCCTCGCCCTACACTATAAGAGCAAACGCAGAATCATGTATATAAACTGCAAATTTGGAGGGGGCAAAACCGTAATTCAAAATAAATCACCACTCTGGTCAAATCAAGCGGGAGAACGAGTCATCGCTCTCAATGGTTATGATTGACTCTACCAAAATCCGCAAGCTTCCTCGATCGGTTCGCGCAAAACGACGCCGCGGTGGACAGATGCGGCCTCACAGGAGCCCTAACCTCGCCAGAATATCCCAATTCAGGCGGCAATCCTCCCTTCTGGTTCCAATTCGGTTTAGGGCTCGCCCTGACAAGAGGACTCAAACAAAACGCCAATCCAGACACGTTCCTAGTGTGTCCCGCCTTCCCCCGCCGCATTACACCCGACGCTACCGGTGTCTTTTTCCACCCCGGCGACGACTCTGCCGAGCAGCCTCTCCCTGACGGTGACCGGCCGCAATTCTCGCAATCATTTTCGGAATCCGCACCTCTCGCTGGCGACATTCCTCGATCCAACCTCTGGCGAGGCTCTCCGCTAACCGCGCCGGAATATTCCACGGGCACTTGCCGTGATTGCTTTCTCCGACGACCGGAGAAGACCATCGAGAACCAGGAAGGCGAAGAAGAAGATGGTGGCTCAATAGAATCACGGCAGCCAGTCGAGTCTGTTTTCAATTTGTCGGATCTGGACCTGAATAAATAAGAAAAAAGCGAGAATTTTTGGCTTTGCTTGTTGTACGCCGCGGTTGTTGTGGTTGCGGAAGGGGTGGTGTAGGTAGGGCCCACCTGAGGAGTGCTGTAGAAACGGAGGTTATGGTGGTGGTTGTGGTTGGACCAGGAGGATGAGGAGGAGTCGGATTTACGGCGAGCAACGTAAGGAGAGACAGAGCGAGGAAATATCAGAGGTGGAGGTGGTTGTTGTAGATATTGAGAGTTAGAATCTGATTTACGGCTTTCATCTACTACCGCAGCGGCGCGTGAATGGTGATGGTTATGTGCCCTTGCGAATTGTGCCATTTGCTGCTGCTGCTGTATTTGAGCCTGAGCAGCGATTAATGCAAATAAGCGTTCTCGGAGACAAGAGGAGCATACGCCCACGCCGCTGCTGAGGTCGCCCGGGTGTTTTTTGCACCTCATTTAGTAAAACTAACAACAAGAGAGTACACGTGCTATGGGTTGTTTTGTTTGTGGGTGAAGAATGTTCACGTGGCGGTGGTGGTGGTGGTGGTGGTGGTGGTGGTCAGCGGTGGCATTTTGTGTGCGGAGGGTTTTTATTATACATGTAGGGTGGTGTCTGTACTGTAAGATAAAGGGATCTGATGAGGAAACCAAAGCGAAAGGTTTGTCTTGTTGTGAGGCTTAGAGAGAGAAAGATGAGGTATCATAGTTGGTGTGCAAGAGACTATATAAGGTGGGAGGAAAAGAGTGGGAAGCATTTGTGGGTTTGAGCTTTAAAGTTCTTGGTATCTAAATTAAATTTGGAGAGAGAGAAATCAAGAATCCATACAATAATACTGTGAGAGAGGGAGGGAGGGAGGGGTATTTTATTTTGTGTTAAAGTTCGAATATGGAAGACACCCTGGCTATAATGCAAAACCAAGATCTGTTTTTTGTAAAGGGCTATGGACAAACGGTGTCGTAGTTTCCAAATCAGCAAGGTAAGGTGCAAAATACAGGCATGAGGCTGTAATTTGCTGCTATAAATGACACAATTACTTTGAGGGATTGGATTTTGGGATTCTTTTACTATAAATCCAAGGTGCGCTGACTGTTCTCAACTCTTTACTTGGGCAGGGTAGCGTTTAAATTGTTATCACAATTCAAGATTTGCTGCCTTGTTTGCAATCAAAATTATCCACTCACATATAATAAGTAGTGCCAGTTGCCTTCAAGATTTTGTTACCGTCTCGGACTTTTGCAATTAATGATTGGGTGACTTGTCAACTGGAAATGGAAGAATTCTTCAATGCTAGGATGTGTTTTTGAATTGTGGAGTGCACACGCCCCAGTCGCAGTGGCGCGTGCGTCGAGTAATTCAGTTAATCGGGGACCAGACTAGGTGTCCTCCTCTCATGCGGGCGCGATCCAGGTGAGAAATCATCTCGGGTTTAAATCACACGGCTGCTTGTCGGTTTGTAAGAAAAAGAACGCGCTTCTGAAAAGCGTCGGAGAAAGCTTTTCCTTTCCATGCGTGCCTCAATTTTGAATTGCAAACAGGCTTTTTGATGATGGGCTTGGTGTGGGCCTTAAGTTTTATTATGTCTTTGATAAGGTCCAAACTCAGGACCCTCTGTGTATTATTGTGCCCTGCATGATGGCAACTATCCATTCCTGGTGCGCACTAGCTAGTACTATCCTCATTATCATCCACTCTACTTTGCTGGCTTTCATTCTGAAACCTGAAAATAATTCAGTTTATCATTGTATTTTAGAAACAATTTTAAATTTATTTTACCAGTCTGATTACTCTTAACTTGTTGTTATGGTTTAGATGATCTTCTTAATCCATCATTTTAGTTAATATTTATATTTAAATTGAAGAAAGTATATTCGAATAAAACTTCAAATTGATTAATTAAATGAGTAAAAAAAAAAAGTGTCACGTACGTAGTTGTTAAATGGAGTTTTCTTCATGGTTTTTTTTTCATGTAAATCAGATTTGTTTGAGTTTTTAATTGAGAGCATTTTCATCTACTTGTATAAAAATATCCGACGATTAAAAATTATTTTATGCTTAGAAAGTAATTAAGTTTATAATAATAATATATTAAGAATTGAACTTAAAATATAACAGCCAATTTAACTGAACTATTTTCTTTGGAACTTGGAAGTTTCGATGGCGTTGCAGGATCGAATTATACGTTCGCGATTACTGCATGGCTAGCTAGCCACTATATCTTCAATTGCATGTCTTAAATCCCGGCGGCAGCACATTTCCTCTCCATGCTGTCCTGCTTCAGCACATGTCGGCGTTTCGGCGCCGTGTATCATCGGGGAATACACAAAGTATATACCAAACTATGACCACCGATATCGATCCACGGCGGAGATACGAAAGTGGAACTAGGAAGGTGCCCTGCATCTCCACAAATACGTACCGTACGAGTATTGGAAAGGCAAACAAGATCAGCCACTAGAATGTCTAGGTATAAGATCAAAACACAGTGTACATAATTATTTAGTACTGTCATTTTTAGACTATTCTGAATCTCAACGCCTTCTTAATCATATAAGAAAGACCAAAACACTTCAAAGAAAAGGGCAGCGCTACTGACGTGTTATAAACTTGGTCTTCAAAAAAAAATAAAGTAGACGGGAAATAAAAGCCGGTAGCATGCATACCTAGACATCCCTTTCCATTAGCAAGAGGTCTGGATAAGGTTTGACCTGGGAAAGGGTTGCTTTCGTTGCAACTCTTTAAGTAACTTGGCCGTTGATTACTTTTCTTTTCTCTCTCTCTCTTTTTTTTGAACATTTTTTGCTCCTGATTAACACCAAGATTTGGATATTCAAAGCATCCTTTTGCGTGATTGATAACTAAACATGACACGATGCGGTATCAGTTCATTCAAATTCAAAAACAATATTGTAATCAACACAACGCAATTTTGTGGAAGGAGACCCTCTCGTCGGAAAGAACCTCGCAGTGCACGGTGTTCCATCTTGGAAACCATGGCCTGATAATTTGACTATATCTTTGTTTTCATTTTTTATATATATACAAGTTGTTAACACAAATTCCGATCAGTGGATCGGCTAGCTTTTTTCTTACAACCCCACAATATTATATGGTGAAAAACTGAAAATAATGTAAGAGCCATTGCGTATATTTAAGATTTTAATTCTACAAAATAACTATTTTGATTGAGAAGTAAGTTGGTTGGTTGAAAAATAATTATAACCATTAATCTAATAATAATAATAATATAATAAAAAACATATAGCATAGTTAAGGGCCCATCTAGTGCCATTAATTTCATGTTTTTTATTTTTTTGTTTTTAGAAAATGAAAAAACTGTCTTATCCTGCTAGTTTGTTATTTTTTGAAAATTAATTAATTTTTTAACATAAGAGTGTGAAAACAATTATACAAACTTAATTTTAAAAAATATATTAATATACTATTGGTTATGGAAATAGAAAGAATAATAATATTTGCATAATTTAATCCACGACAACCAAGTGATAGCACCATGGCAACAACATAAATTGTGGTAGCAATAATGATGGTTACGTACAGTAATAAAATTGGTGATAAAGATTATAGTAATAGCAAATGTATGCTAGGTGTTACTCTCTTGGTAACAAATAGTAGTTGTTATGGACAGATGGGAGCCGTCGCAATAACATGATAACGGTAAAGACTAGTAGAATATATTAAACGATAAATTCACTATAATAAATTAGATTATTTTTCCATGACTTTAAATAAAATAGGTAATATTGGGTTTACTCATGCTAATATAATATGTTGTTATTTTAATATTTTTATTAAAAATTTCATCCAATATGTGTTAGATTTTTTATTCATTATTACAATTTTTTTTATAGAAATCACATTAATGATGGTTAAATTATTATTTTTTGTATTAAAAAAAAAGAGATTTATCTCACCCACTTTGTTTCATTTTTTTGTGATTATATTCAATAAAAAATTTATTTAAAATTTTTTTAACACAACCAAGTTTATAGTTTATGTTGCAAGATCATATGTCTTGACATTCATCTATCTCTAAACTTTTTAATTTAATGATTAGTTATTATTTATAATTTTTTTTACATTTGTTGTTGCAAAATAATTCTTAATTTTTTAATTAAATAAATGTATATGATTTTCTATTTGTGTCCAAAAACACATTATAAATTCTTGCATATTCATTTTGCATTGAAAAAAAAAATCCAACCTGCCATAGAGCACAGGTTAAATAGATAGTAGAAAACACTAACAAACATGGGGGGATATTGTTTCCCGTGCTTTGTAGCTTCTCTCGTAACTCACTATGGACTCCTATGATAATTTTTTTTGTCCATCCTTGATTTAGTTCTTGTATTGTCAAATTGATGGTCAACTGGATCTGATTTGTTGAGTAAGAGCAAAATTAAAAGATGGAAGATCAAAGTGTAAAAAATGAAAAAACATGATGGCTTCTTCAAAGTTTGTATTAAAAGTTCATTTTGGTATTATAATTTTTAATTTATTTCTTTTCAATCCTTTTAGTTTTAGAATTCTTAATTATGATTCATAACTTTATTTTCATTGGTTTTTAGTTTTTTGTTTGAGAAATAAGAAAGAAAATTATTGGATTCTAATAATAGACATAAAAATTCTCACTTGGTAGTGATTATGGCCACGAAAATTATTGATTTTGATTTTAACAAGGGAAGTCTCGCCTAGGTATCTTTTGGTAATGGTTAATTTGAGTTCTAGAAGATTTTCTAGTTTCATGTTGATTATGATTATGGGTTTGTGGATTTTATTTTGGATTATTTAAGATTATTTACAGATTTATCAAAGTTTTATGAAGTGTTTGTAGGTATTTTGAATTTTTTAAAAAATAAAAATAACTTTTGAGATAAAAATTTTACCACCCTTAATTTTTTTGCCATGATAATTGTTAGAATCTAGTTAGAGACATGAGACATGTCACTTATTTTTTAAAAAAAAAATTGGAGCAGCCAAGGAGCAAATGAAAGGGCAATCGCCCCTTTAAATTTTTTTTATAAGGAAGCCAGCCTAGACGCGTTGGGTCTCCTAAGCCAAAGCCTTTTTTTGTGTTCATTGATTTATTTTTGATCATTTTGTTTTTTTCTTCCAATTATATCCTTGTTTATTGAATTTTTTTGGTTTTTTTTTTACCAATTTCAACATATTTTTAACAAATTTTTAAGATGTTTTTTAATGTAATACAATTTATTTTTTACATAGTTTAAGAATAAGATTTCAATGTTTTTTTAATGACATTAGACAATATTCTTTTTGTATAGCCTTACTTAATTATTATTTTTTTAGTTTTATCCGATCACTTTTTTAAGCATTTTTTAATCTTTTATTAAATAAAAAATTAGTTTAAAAAAATAAAATTATTAAATACAATTTTTTATTTATATCTATCTCATTATTTTTTAATTTTAATTTTTCGTTGTAGTTAACAAGTTTTTATATTATTTATTGACATAAATACCTTCTACTTTATTCAATTAAATACATGTGATCAAATTTTAATTTACAGCTGATTTCTCCGTGTCAAAAAAACACATTGAAAAAATATATGTATGTTTTTTGCCTTGAAAACACTTTTTATTCTATCTAAAGCTAAGCACGGATATATTCTACGTGCCAGCGAACGATTCCCTTCCCTTCTCTTACATATTGTAAAAAAAGAGAGTTGAATTTATACGTTAACCAGTCAATATAAACAATTCCATAATGCCTAAAATTCTAGCCTGTGATTATCCAATGAATGCTAAAGTCACAATGATTGCGGCTTGTTCTTGGATGAAACCAGGGAATCCTTGCAAAGTCGTCACCCAAAAACCTTGAGAAGAGTAATTAAATAAACATTTTTATTTTATTGTTTTTTTTTGTCTTGAACGTCATGCATCAAAACTCTTCGAATCATGAAGTCATTTGCCTGAAGGTTGCGTATTATTTTTGTCATTCAGCCATAGAAAACGCCAATGATTTGCCGGTTGATTATGTTTATTGGAGTGACGGTCAGAGCAGAAATCAGCCAACTGCCTTCGCTTTGTTGATTGTGGCTGAAGTAGCTTCCCTTAGCAACCCTTCGAGGTCAAAGATTCAACGGTGCGTTTTATTATTATTAGACGAAGGAGGTCATTTGTTTTTGTATTTAAAAAAAAATGATTTTTTTTAATTTTTTCTTAGTTTTGAGTTAAATTTTTAAAAAATAAAAAATATTTTAATATATTTTAAAAAAATTAACCACTTCATAACTAAATAAATAAATAAAAACAAAAGAAGAAGAGGAAGTACGCGCCTTCTTGCTCGGAGGGTGGGCAAGGGGGCATAAGAGGACCCATTCCTTTCCCGTGAAGTAAATTTTTTATAGATAAATCTCATTCTTTGCTTTCCAATCGGATTCCTGCATGTTGAGTTCCTGATCTCATATCTTATAAGTCCAAGTTTGGACCCAATCCAATTTTTTCGAGTCTGATTTCGGGGCCCAATATCAACCCATGATGGGTTTTCAGGTTCTGTTTATTTTTTATTTTTTTCTTAAATTTAAACTTAAATCCTTTAAATTTAAATAATTAAAATTTATATTCAGGGTATTGTTCCATTAAATACTATTCTTTTTTTTTCAAATAATATTATACTATTTTTTTTATAATACTAGCAAGTGTTATTTTTTACAATTCTTCATGATTTCTTTTTTTAAAAAAACTTTTTTAAAGTTTAATCAAAACTAATTATGGTTACATAAATGCGGCAATATTTTCTTTGATTATTACATGTGAACCTGCTATGAAATTGTATTTTTTTTTAACTTTTGTAGCCAATTAATATTCTAAGAAATTGAAGTTCAATTCATTTTAGCAATCTCCAATACCTTTTTTTAATTGTTCGTTATCTTTTATTCAATGAACTGTGTTTTTATAAAAAAAAATTAACAAAACATTACATGAATTAAACAAATCTTTTAAAAACTATGATTTTTTTATCCATAGTTTTTTTCATTATGATTATTTTAAACTTTTAATTTTATCTTTTTTTTTGTCCAACTTTAATTAATCTTTATAAATATATTTAGATTACAATAGTACAAACTTCCATTTCAAGAAATTACTTATTCTTAAACTTAGCTTGCCTTGTCCTCCTATCAAGTTGTAAAGGATACCCAAACAATATATATGTAGCATGCATAAGAACCACATCATAAAAAATATTATTCTTACACTTTCCAACATAAAATAAATTAAAATCTATTTACTAACTTTTACTTATATAACATTTAGTATGAAAGATATTGTTTCTTTGTTACTCCACCTAGTCATTATTAATATTTAATGATTTTCTAACCATTAATTAAAGCTTCATCATTAACTAAATACTCAACATCATCACACACAAACCTTAAGTGATGACATCTTATCCTTTTTAGATTTTTTATTTTTGAATTTAATCTGTTTATGTTATTTTATAGACATAACTCTTTTGTTTGTACATTGTGAAATTATATGTCCATTACCTAAACATCTAAACATTTAATATCATGGTTATGATTAATTTGAGTTTTAGTTTTACCTTAGACAATAGTGGTTGAATCTTCTTTGTTTCTTGTTATATTCAACTTTGATGTGACAATCTTATTTCTCCTATAATTCAACCTTTAAGTTGAAAAAGAACTTGGATTATCTTTTGGCGTGTATTGCCTTTTCTTTTCATTTGTCTCTTTGTCTTGTAGTCATGTGAACCATATCTTTTAACTTAACATAATGTTATAATCCAATCACATTAGTTATTTCTCTATTCAATTTATTTTTAAAAAAATTCCATTATAACCTCTTTATCATACACAATATTAGCTCCAATAATAATAATCTTCATCTTCTTATGATAATCCTTCACATTTCTAAACTTTTGATTCAAACTCTATAATCTTTAAAATAATCACCTATAATAATGCTCAGGAACAAAATTCTTTTTTATTATTACTTTCATCTCACCCCAAGTCTCTAAGAGTCTCTCTTCATTCATTGTCCTACCTGAAATAATTTTATTCCACTAAATAATATAGTTAATAAATTTAATAATAAGTTTTATCTTCTTTTCCTCGTAGTAATGGTGACAATAAAAATCAACTCTATTTTTTTCTTTTATTTCAAATATGTTTTTCATGATTGTTTTTGCCTTAAAGAACCAAAATCTTCATCTCATCGCTCACTAATTTTTTATCCAAACCATTATGAAAACCATTGTCCATATCTACTCTTATATGGCTTAAATATTCATTTAACTAAACCCATTTATGTTTGCAGGTTCTAGCCTTTTAAAGCCTAACACCATGTTCATGATCAAAATCATCGACCATCTCATTTGTGTTTTGGCTATAAACTTTTCTTAAGATAAAATAGTTTGTCTTGCAAACCTTCTATCCTCGGGTCCTTTATGAGCGGGCTCATTTCAAAGACTAACTACTTCAATTTTTAATTCGAACATCTCATCCATAACCTCACCGAATCTCAAATTCATCAACTTTAATTATTGTTACAAGCTAAATAACCATATTTTGAATTATTTTTATTATTTAATGATGATGATCCATTTTTTATTAACTTTGTTGAGATTTAAAAATTATATTAGTAGCAAGCAAAATATACCTCACACACCCCTTCATATGTTTACACTAAATAAATATCACTTCTCTTACTTTCACATAATTTTTTAGCTTTTCACCATAATGAGCTTGCCTTTCATATTTTACCACTCAATCTAAGAAATTTTAATTCTTTAAAGCACCAATTCATAATAAATTGAAAAAATCAACAACTTAGTGGTGCATTTAAAAATAATATACACTCAAGAATCAATAAAAAAAAACTATCAATGCAAAACTAAAAATACAAAATTATGAATAGCAAAATGAATTCATGCAAAATATGAATAATATAAAAATGCATAAAAAATTACACAATTAGGATTACTAATGAAATAAGACTCAAATTACATAAAATATGTAAAGACATTAGTTTCTTTTTTTTAACTCTAGCTGAAACTAACAAAGAAAAAGAAATATTGACGCAAAACTACCCATTATGAGTTTTGTTTTTCATAATTTTTGAAAATATCCCACCAGATATGTCTGAATAATCCTAAAATAAAAATATGACATTAAGGTATCTCAAGAATAACGAATTTTTAGATTTGGGTTTTTAAATCCAAGATTTTATGAAAAACCTAATTTATATGTCTAAACCTTGATTTTCCTTTTTTTATTTTTTTTATCTTTATTGTTTTTTATAATATTTTTTTTTGTCATAACTAGGTTTTATGTAATGACGAAGATGAAATAACATAAAAACTAAAAGATAAAGAGATATAACATAATTTTAGAGCTTTTTTTTTATATCAACTAATAAGAGCCTCATGGCTATAAAGATTTAGAAACCCACGGTCAGATTGACTATTTTTAAAAAAGTTAAAATTGTGATTGAATTTGATGCAATAACATTAAGAATATAAAAGCTAAATCCTCACCCAATGACTATAAAGAGACACAAACAAGTAGTGTGAAAAAAGCTATGAAGCTTGGTTAATTATTTGATTAATCGGAGTAGCTCAATGAATAACTAAGAAAAGAGAATTCTCTCATAAAACACACAAGATATGCAATAATAGTGTATTATTCAACCTGAAAAAAATAATGTCATGTAAAATAATATTTGTACATGGAATAAAGTAGAGTCTAGTTAACCTAATGTGATAACATCAATCTAAATTAAAATAAGGCCTCTCAAATAAGCCCTAAAACAAGAGAAATAATAAAAATAACAATTTTAAAAAATAATGCTAAGTTTTCACATGTCAAGAATAATAAAAATAATTCTTGAATGAAATCCTTGCTTGAAAATGATCCTTGGCCAAAATATATCTAGCGCCACCTCTTTGAATCCAAAACAAATAAGAAAAATTCTTGTAATTAATTCTTCCTTAGCCTCCTATTTTTCCACACATAATAAAAAATCCTCTCATAACTTGGAATTCATAAAACATATGAAGTAAATGGATTAAACCCTTCTTGTGTATAGATTAAATTGACTATAGTTTGATCATCATATATTGAATATGTAGCTTTCTTAAAATATACCTTAACTCAAATACTATGAATAAACCCATTATTTTTTTTAGCTTCTTTGTACTTGATCTTCTAATTGATCCATTAAGAACTCTAATGAATCCTTTGTTATAGTTTGGATTGTATCATAATTGATGAGGTTAAGCTTTATATGAAGAGCTATCGAGAAACTTGAAAGAAAATTGGTTACACATTGATAGATGATGGGTGAATATATCAAAATAAAAGAACTTTAATTATCCTTTTAGTTTATTATCTCGAGGGTAGAATATTTTTTTAAATCTATAGATGCATCGGGGGTCTTAAAATTTGTTTGGTTGTTGTATAAGTTGTTTAGATAGGTGGTTTTATATTTTGGGTTTCAGAACATTATGCATGCAGTGCTAACAATGTTTCTAATTATATTGTTGCTTACAAGTCATTGATGGAAGAATTTTTTTCAATATTGATCTTTTTATGTTGCTTATTGTATTAACCTTATACTTTAAAACATTGGTAAATTACAGTTAATTTATTTTATTACCGATCATGCTTTTGATATCACATAGTGTATCCATAATCATTGATATCTATTATATTTAATGAGAAAGTTCATTGAAGGGAAAAATATTTCATCCAGATTTTACTTGGTTTGCTACTAGTTTCATTATATTGTAAAGCATTTTTGTATACAAATATGATCTAAGAGATATGACGACATCTAAGGGATGAATTTCCTCTGTCATGCCAAAAAAAAATAAAAGAAAAAAAAATGTTAAGGGTTTGTTAAACTTCATGTTTTAAGTTAAATCTCTAGTTTAATTTATACAAATAGTTAATAATGATGATAGACCTTTAATGAAATATTTGTCTAAGATTATTCATTGTATAAAAGATAAAATGCTAAAGAGATTTTAAAGAAGAAATGTTAAGGTTCAACATTTCATTGCTATTATCAATAAGTGGTGGGATACACAACTAAATAAGTATTTTTATACAACAAGATTTTAATTAAATCCTTAATTTTTAATAAGATGCTAATTTAATGGACAAGCATATAAATGCCATATCTAGATTTCTATGTCATTGATACATTTCATTAAGAAATCCAACATTACAAACCATGTTAGCTAGTAACATGGAGTTGTTCAGAAATATAGAATATAATATTAATAGATTATATGCAAGAAATGATCGCACCATTTTACTTTTAGATATATTATTATTTTATATTTAAAGTAATTTAAAAATATTGTTTTTGAGACAATCTTATTTATTAACTTTATGTAAATGAATGATGGATGATAAATAAAACTTGCACCATAAGTTTACAAAAATTAGCTTGCCAATCAATTAATTACCTTTCTACATTGTGATTAGTACTTAAAAGTGTATTTTTATCAAGGTTTTATATCATCATTTTGCACTTAAAGTATCAATAACTCCTTAACTAAAGCATGTTTTATAATAATATATCTAATAATATAAGATACCTTTAATTTATGGTAAATATTCATTTTAAATACAGGCCTATCACATAAATGAAAGGAATGATTGATGA
>NW_011499849.1:3500822-3530136 GCF_000495115.2 Populus euphratica | reverse complement strand
TGTATGGTATAACCGACACTTGAGCTATGAAAGGAACTTGATTTGTTGTTAACATAAGTTATAATCATGAATGCTTGACGAGATTTACAAGTATTAGCATTAATTGAATAAAATGATTAATATAATCATGTTAACAATCTATAATCAAATTGAAACCTCCTTTATGTGTGGTTTCCAATTGAATAATAAGAGTTTATACTATACTTGTTTGACATACAATTAGTGGATCCTTTAACCTTGACATTTGTTATTATCATTGTTTAACCCTTTCATTAATATTAAATCTCAAAGTTCTCATCATCTTTTTCCTCTTCTCCTTCTTTTTCTTTATTATTATTATTACTGTTATTAATATTATTATTGTTGTTGTTATTATTGTTGTTGTTGTATTATTGTTATTTATAATTTGTACAATTAATCTTCCTGTGGTTCGACTCCGGTCTTGCCGAGTTATTTATTATTTCAACATTCCTGCACTTGAGAGAAGATATCAATCTTTTAATCGTGTCCCGTTGCTCGGTTGCTTTTTTTCAAAATTTGATGAAGCACTTCTTAATTTATTTATTTTTGTTAAAATACTATTTTTTTTTTTACTTTTTATTAAAGTGAATCAGTGGAAAAGATTCGTATTTTATTGGGCCTGGAGATTAAAAAAAATACTCGACTGATTTATAGCGGTGTTTTTTATTTTTATTTTTCCAGATACAACCATGATCTAGCCTGGGACAACCACTGCACCAAGTTTAATAACTATGCCCAAAACGCTGCTTGTAAAATTTTGCGATTTTGGCTGCAACGAACTAAATTTATTAACATGAGAAAAACGAGAACGCAGACCCTTCTCTTCAATATATTATCCAGAAAAATCTTCGTCCTTCACTTTCTCCCCCAGCTCCTCCCTACCTTTAGCACTACTTGAATTAGGGTTTATTTAAAGTAATACTATTGTTTTCTTCTCATTGTCTCTTTTAGCTAATCGTTAATCTTCACAAAGGAAGAATGTCAAATTTTTCCAATCAGATCAGAGCGTCTTCGTCTCTGATTAAACGGCTCAAACAAAGAATGACGAATCAGGCGGCTCTGATGCAGGCTACTAGATCTTTCACTACATTGGAGGGTCACCGTCCTACCATTGTTCATAAACGGAGCCTTGATATTCTTCACGATCCATGGTTCAACAAGGTCTCATTCAATTATCATTATTCACCCTTCCTTCTCTTTCCAATTTTAATTTTTGTAACCTTTTGTTTTTAATTTATGAAATTGAATAGGGGACAGCGTTTTCTATGACGGAACGCGACCGTCTTGATATACGGGGACTTCTTCCTCCCAATGTCATGTCTTCTGAACAGCAAATTCAACGCTTCAGTATGTTTTCCTGTCTAATTTTAGCTGCTCTAAGTTTTTTTGTTAATTGATTTATTTAAGTGAATTGTGTATTTGGATTATTATCAGTATTATTATTCTTAGTTAATTATGAAAATGTAGATTTGTTTTGATAAATTACAGTGGTTGACTTGAAGAGGCTTGAAGTGCAAGCAAGAGACGGACCATCTGATCCAAATGCGCTGGCCAAGTGGCGGATACTTAATCGATTACATGATAGAAATGAAACTATGTACTTTAAGGTTATTTTACTTTTTCTCTAATTTTACCTTCAAGTTATTATAGTTTGTAATTTGAAATGTTTCAGTGAAGTTATTTGATTTTCGAAATTTTATTTTCATAAATAAAGTGTGCAGGAGTTTTCTTTACTATGGATTGAATTTCTGCTGTTTTAGTCCATTTATCTGCTATAGTCTTTGGACTATGAGTTTTCAATAGCTATGAATGCTCAATGTTTGATTATAGACATAAGTGGCATTTCCTGCTTTCTGTTCCTTTGTGGAAACCTGACTTCTGTTCATGTCACACTGACTATGAGTTATACGAGCAGTGAAAATTTCATGAAAAAGTCCTTTTTACAGTCAGTTCGTGGTGATTGGTTTATAACTAGCTATAAGCCCTGCTAATATTGCTTATTAGAGGGAAAAAAGGGGAGATTTATCGTAAAAGGGTGGATGTGCACATATTTGGTGTCAGTTTTTTGCTGAAAAACTGGGGTAATATATCCCTTATGCTTATGTAAAAGTTCCCTTGCTCCCCATCTTTATATTTTTCTGCCTTCCTTTCTTTGTTGTTCCTCTGGTCACTGGTTTGCACAGAGTGAGACATCCCATTATAATGTTGGTTGACAACCTTGGTTCAAGAGGTGTCTGTATATTTGTTGAGTATCAGTTGGTCTCACCCTCCATCTTTGTAATTGATTAGGATGTGTACTGGAAAACAATTCTCTGATATGAACTGTCAGATACGATAATTTTTTGTGTATTCTTCTTGCATGTAATGAGAGGATGAATGTTGAATAATAGCCTGTGCATTCAACTGTTTGGGGCAGCTGATGACACCATGCACACTAACCTCATAGGCTTCTTTATCCATTCAATGACATGCGAGGTCATAACTCTATTTCTTAATTTGACAGGTTCTAATTGCCAATATTGAGGAATATGCACCCATAGTCTATACCCCAACTGTTGGTCTTGCTTGCCAAAATTACAGTGGTTTGTTTAGAAGACCAAGGGGAATGTATTTCAGTGCTGAAGATCGTGGAGAAATGATGTCCATGGTGTATAACTGGCCAGCCGAGCAGGTATATTGCATTTATCAGTTGTGCTTAGCATAGGCATCCTTTGTTTTCTTTGTTTCTTGAATTATTATTCCATAGGATGACAAAACTAAAGAGAAACAAAGAAGAAAGGATTATGTTATAATTGCATGATTGTCATGCCAGGACCTTTAGGATAGCTTGATGAAGTATATGCAAGCATCTTAGTCTTTAGAACATCAATTGCAGATTTTAATTACTATTCTTGTTTTCTCTCTCTTGATAACGACAGGTGGACATGATTGTTGTTACGGATGGAAGCAGGATATTGGGTCTTGGAGATCTTGGAGTTCAAGGAATTGGTATTGCTATTGGAAAGCTAGATCTGTATGTCGCTGCGGCAGGGATAAATCCTCAAAGGGTATATTCTTGTTTTACATGTTGTCTCTATTGAATAAACATTTTTTTTAGCTGTTTATATGATAAATGTTCCAAAAAAGCAATAAATATGTTACACATGCAAGTTGGATGGGAAGCGGTGTCCATATATCAGTTGTGTTCCCAATACCAACCTGATAATCTTTTGATTTGTGCCCACCTTCTAATAAACTGTCTTTATGGGTGAGGAGTCTGAAACAGAAAGTTCTTGCACATAGTTATCAAAGTATAGATGGCACTTGTATGACATGGCAAATCTTTGACCAGAAGTTGTGCCAAATGGATGGTGCAAGTTTTCATCACTGCATGCAGTGTCAATTCTTCAATTTCTAGTAATCCATATGTCATGAATAAATAATCTGAGAAATGTGGCACAAAGCATTTATACTGTAGATATTGTGTATCACTACCTTGTGGCATTTGGATTTATATTATGCTGTTTTTAATTTCTTTAGGACCTAATATTACATTCACCATGATGACTTGATTGCATTTTTTTTTCCCTTTTCTTCCAATTTCTTCATCGCTTTTTTTTTTCCTGAAATGTTCTGACTGCTTATAGACACTTCTACCTTGATCACGTAAAATTTATGAAATTTGAGAGCAAGTGCTTCTTCTAGTTAATTTGCAATGGCTCTATTTGCATTATTCCTATCTTTTATTTTGGAGATTTATAATTCTTCTGTTTTACTGGATGGAATTTCAATGAATTATAATTACAAGAATCATTAAATTATAGTGTCTCAATACAAAGTGAAATATTGCATGATTTCTTTTCTTATAGGTTCATACTTGTCTGCTAATGAATTCTTGAGTTGTATAATTATTCTGGTGTCATTTTTTACTTGACCATGTCTAGATTCGGTCATACTTAATTTCATCTCTAACCTTTTACCTGAGTGAATTAGACAATTTTTTTATTAAACTTTGCTGTGGTTTTGCTTGTACTAGGTGCTTCCTGTCATGATTGATGTTGGAACTAACAATGAGAAGTTGCTCAAAGACCCCTTGTGTAAGTGAATTTCTCTATCTGATCATTTTGAAAATCTTTTATGACATCACAAGAAATAGCATCTTTATTTATAAAGAGAGCTGTTCACCAATTGTGACATTGTCGCACGTATTATCACTACAGTCATTAGAATTTTGTTAGCATTTGTTAGATATGTTTAATTTGTTTCAATGACAAGGGGACACTTGCATTATTCTTTGTGAATAGATCTGGGATTGCAAGAACACCGTCTTGATGGTGATGAGTACATTGCAGTCATTGATGAATTCATGGAGGCAGTGTTTACTCGCTGGCCACATGTGATTGTGCAGGTAAAGTCAATTTTTTTATTTACAGTTAATCTAGTCAGACATTGATAGACGCTCGCTCTCATCATGATTTTTGTGAACTACTAATGCACTATGATAATTCAGTTTGAAGATTTCCAGAGTAAGTGGGCATTCAAGTTGTTGCAGCGATATAGGAATGCCTACAGAATGTTCAATGATGATGTCCAGGTAATTAAGTATGTGATTTAATAATATAGTGCACCTTATCGTTCTCCTAAAGTGTACTGTAGGTGGTGATAAGAATTTACAGTTACATTGCACTTTTAGGTTATAGGCTTGATGTTGTTGCTGTTGTTGGTTTTTCTTTGCTGATGTAGAAAGCAACACTACATGTTTGGTTGGTCTCTGCTAATATAGGAAATATACACGTCAATTTTGCTGCCTTGGAACCCCCAGTCTATAAGAAGGTCCTAAGTTATTAATTGAGAATGTTTTAGGTTAATGGTAATTTGGAATGTTGTATGTTTATGGTAATTTGGAAGTAAGAAATAGATCAAATAGAAAGAGCATAGGATTTGATGAGAGGCACATATGCAAAAAAGTAATAACACATAGTAGTCCTGCGCTCCAAACCAAAGAGCTAATTTTTGCTCCTCAGCAAGAAAACTGAGTGTGAAAATAAAAAGGGCTATGGGAAATAATTGTAATCTGCAAAGTTTTTATTCCCTTAATAAACAATTTGCATGACATTAAATATCAAGGTAGATAATTGTGAAGGTAATTATCATTTTAATATATGTGAAGAGCATGAAAGTGAATTTTAGAATGTTTGGGAAGGAGATTAGAAGATGATTAAGTTAATTTTTTTATTTGAAATTAAAGCAAATATTAAATGGCTTGCATTAGTGGATCCCAATAGCAAGGTGCAAGTAAAAGTGAAGAAAATGGATTATAAGCTTGAGGAAGAGAGAGAATGCCAAAAAAAAAAAAACCTTTCTTTTCCCTCCTTGGAAAACGTAACCACCCTGCCTTCATAAAAGGCTTTTGGGATTAACTGTTACTCCCCTTAACAATCCCCCATTCCTAAAACTGAAAAATGGAACAACTATAGCACCGCCCATTCCCTTTGTTTACCTTCATGACAGAACTCCATAAAGATGGTTGTGATGATTGCCCAATGAGTTTGCAATACCAAGTCCACTGAAAGAACATGCATGTTCTTCCATGACTATGGTTTGAGTGCTTGTTTCCCTTGTCTGTATCATACTTGTTCAATGCATGGGTTGACCCCTTTTTCCTTTATTTTGTCACCAGTGCTTGTAAATTTGCACATTACCTTTATTGAATTTTTATTTTGTTGAATGAATTGTCATGGATGAATGGTTTGCAGAATTAATGAATCAAATGTTGTATTTTATATGCATACAAATTTTCATAGTTTCAACAATTCAACATTTGATCTGCTTGCATGATTTAATTCCAATGCATGGCACAGGGAACGGCAGGGGTTGCTATAGCTGGTCTTTTAGGAGCTGTAAGAGCACAAGGAAGGCCGATGATTGATTTCCCCAAGCAAAAGATTGTTGTTGCTGGTGCTGGAAGGTAATGTTTGTCCTTCCTTGTCAATGCACAAGTATAAAATTCTTTGGGGTAGACTGGAGATGAAATGTTCAATGCTTTTATCATTTTAATACTTGATTTACACCCAGAAAGTCTAGATTGTTTTTAATAGTAATCTGTTTTTCATAATTTGCACTGCATTGATTTGTTGTATGAAAGCATAGAACGCTCCTTAAAAACTGCCTTCCTCTTCTTTGCAATAAAAAAATCGAGACATGTAAAGTGTAACCAGCATAGACTAGGAGTTAGAATTATCCTAGAAGGAGGGAAATTAAACTCAAAGTTGATTCGGATAGTTAAGATGTTGTGAACTTGTTATGCTCTTTGAGACTTGGTTGAAGCTGGGCAATTCATTTAAAGGGATCAGGCCAAATAAAATGATAGTGGTTGAATTTGTGAACTGGCACTAGGCACTTGCTTGTAAGGTACAAGATATACTAAGGCTTGTTTGCATAATTTTTGTTCACCTGCAGTGCAGGAATAGGGGTTCTCAATGCTGCCAGGAAAACCATGGCTAGAATGCTTGGAAATAATGAATCTGCTTTTGAAAGTGCAGGAAGACAGTTCTGGGTAGTTGATGCTAAGGTGAGAGATGTTACTTATTGACCTAGAATTCTAATAATGAATCTGCTTTCTGTGTTGGCAAGGTATTGTAAAACTACTGTGATTGATCTAGAAAATCTCATGGAGGCTTCTAGGATCTCCTTTGCTTATTGAAGTTCTGCTTAGAATTTTAAGAATGTTCAAGTTCGATCAACCTTCTTGATGTTAGCTTGTTATTCATAATTCAGAGGCCCTTTTCCATGATAGACATGATAATTGAATTTGTTGCTGTTTGTTCCCAGGGGCTTATTACAGAGGAACGTGAAAATATTGATCTGGAAGCTCTGCCATTTGCAAGGAAGGTCAAAGAAGCTAGTCGTCAAGGATTAAAGGAAGGTGCAAGTCTTGTGGATGTGGTGCGTAAAACACTCTTGATAGTCAATGTTGTACATGCAGCTATGGCTTGGTTGAACCATTTTGGACAAAGCTACCTTACTTTTTAAAAGATTATTGCTTGTGATTGCTGTGCTCATCTTGGTTAATCTTTCGTAACTAGGTGCGAGAAGTGAAGCCTGATGTGCTTCTTGGATTATCTGCAGTTGGGGGTTTGTTTTCAAAGGAGGTGGGAAACCTATATAATATAGTGATAATTGAAACAAAATCTTATTGTACATGCATAATCCGATACATGGGAATTTAGTTTGAGATTTTTTGCACCTATATAAAGGATTATACAAGTGATAAACTACTGTTAATGCAAACCTGATGTTGTGGTTACTTGTAGGTATTAGAAGCCCTCAAAGGTTCGACTTCAACTAGACCAGCCATCTTTGCCATGTCAAACCCCACAAAAAATGGTACAAATTTCCCTTTTTCGTTTGTTTGCTATTGGTAGGAAAGAGGGCCTGGTTATTTGTGCCATTTCTGAAATTGACCTAATGCGTGTTTCTTCTTTCTGTCTTGCTTTCTCTTCCCTTTTCCTTCCCTGTGTTGTACAGCTGAATGCACTCCTGAAGAAGCGTTTTCCATTGTGGGTGACAATATTATTTTTGCTAGTGGAAGTCCATTCAAAGACGTGGATCTTGGTATGCATTGCGGCATAAATGTCTTAATCCAATCTTGAATAAATGGCTCTTCAAATTAATGGATCTTGGTATGCATTGCGGCATAAATGTCTTAATCCAATCTTGAATAAATGGCTCTTCAAATTAATGAAGCACCAACGCTTCGTGATTTATTCTCATGCTTGAAAGCAATCTCTTTTCTACATTTCAACTTGAGATGGATAGTTCTTCCTTTGACATGTGAAGCATGTTTATACTCCATCACAGAGTTTACTTGAAAATTATTAACATGTTTGGAAGAGTTTTTTTAACCTTTAGCTGCTGCAGGAAATGGTCATATTGGCCACTGCAACCAGGGAAACAACATGTATCTCTTTCCAGGGTCAGTTTTCCCAGTTAAACTTTATCAAGGGAAATTAATATAGTCATGCTTATTCCAATTTTTTTTTTTTTATAACCACTGATGCATTTATCCATGCAGTATCGGACTTGGGACTCTACTTTCTGGGTCTAGGATCATCTCTGATGGCATGCTACAGGCTGCAGCTGAATGGTATTTCTTACATATCTTTTCTGAATTAGATCGACTGAAGCATTATCTACAAATTGTGAAATTACTAGTAGTTCATCATCCAAGACAGTTCAAGAATTTATAAATATTTTCAATTAAATCTGGTGGTGATGGATTTTCAATGGATTTAGATAAACCATGATATAACCAGGAAAGCAAATTAATGAAGCAGCTGGCGAGATTTATGAAGCCATCTTTTTAACAAAGCATTGGGCTCTGGTTATTCCGTTTAATAATGTAACTGTTGTTTGTATTTTAAGAATCAATAAAAAAAGATGCGTCATTTTTTGGCAATAAAGTTTTGCTATTGACTGTCTGACTGCAAGTTGGAAATTACAGCTTAGCTGCGTATATGACAGAAGAGGAGGTTCTGAAAGGGATCATATACCCTTCGACATCTAGGTACATAATCAGGCTCTTTTATCTCTTCAATTTTCTATTCAGTGAGCTGAAAAAGCTTTGCAATCAAAAGGTGTTATGCATGTTCTTGACTTCATAGCTTCATACATATTTGCAGAATACGAGATATAACAAAGGAAGTAGCTGCAGCTGTGGTGAAGGAAGCCATAGAAGAGGATCTTGCAGAAGGATACCGTGAAATGGATGCTAGAGAGCTCCGAAAACTCAGCCAGGTGTGCTTGCTATTTGTTTGAAAACCTTTCATTTTAGCGTGAGCGCGATACTTGAATTCAAAATTTATCATCTTGTTTACATCCATATGGATGATCTAGTTATTAAATTAAGAGTGTGTGTGTATGTGTTACCTAAACTGTATTTTGGGACTCAAGTCTGGTAGCCATATTATTTTTTGCACATGAATGACACAGAAAGATCCATACAGCCAACCCCAACTAGTTTGGGATTGAGGCTTGGTTGTTTCTGAATATCGAAATGACATGGATGGCTGATATACAGGACAACATTAGTTTCTGATTGGTTACTGAAGTATTTAATCATATTTTCACACTTATTCCCAATATCTGCAGTGGAATGTGAATGAGTGAAAGGTCAACTTGTCTTTGAAATGAGTGTAGGTGTGTTGTAGTCTATGTGAGAGTGAGAGTGAGAGTGATTAATTTGTAACGGATGCATTTTGGAAGCTTAATTCTGTTTTCATCTTGGCTGACACAAGCAGTTGAGAATTCCTGGGCAACTCATTCCACCCTAATTTGATACTAAATAAACTGAACCTAAATATCTTTGGAGAAAGCTTTTGTCATCAGCTCTGCTGATCTTTTGGTGATATGGAGTGCATGGTGGCTCCTGATTTTTGTTCTTTCTCATGCGAGGCCAATTCTGGGAGGCTTTTATTTGACACTCACATGATTTTAACAGGAGGAAATTGAAGAATATGTCAAGAACAACATGTGGAGTCCAGATTACCCAACATTGGTCTATAAGAAAGATTGAAACCTGACCGCCTGAAATCTGAGATACATGAACCAAATTTGTCATCAAGCCTGGTCAGTAGGAGAAAAGTGATGTTCAAATGTCGTCATGATTTTTTCGCTGCAGCTTGGTAAGAGCATTTTTTTATGCTAAATAGCTATCCACTCCATTAAATTGTTTATTAGTGGGCTCTTGTCATGGGTCTACATATCAGTTTTCTCTAATCTCCTTCGTCATGACGTTTCGTGCCCTTTAGCTCCCAACCTGTACAAGCAAGCCAGCTGAAATCTCTTGAAATGGATGTAAATTTGAGCTTGTTCAATTACGCGATTCTTGTAAGAGTATGCCTCAGTGGTGGCTTGTATTGTATGCTGGGGGGGCTCAAGCAACTGTAAATTATTATGTTTTATTTTGTCATGCATGTGCTCCAAATAATTGAATGCTCTCAGATCATTGCGTCTGCAGATGAAACTTTGATCCTTGCATGCTTGTCTTGTGGTTCATGTTTGACACTTTTTCTTTCGCTTGTTCATTTCCCCCCTTAATTAACTATCCTATAAAACGACAAAGAAGTGACCGAAAATCTAATAATAGAAGAAAATCCGCGAAAAAGTTATCTGGCGCCTGTCTAATCATGTCGGTTGTAATGGTAGAATTTGAGAGATTGTTTTTTTTTTTTAAAAAAAATCTAAATTAGGATGATGGGTTATTATAGGATAAATTGGTCACTTAATATACAAAACAAAAGGCATGTCAAGCTATTTTTTTTTATTTTGATGTTACGGTTCTGAATCTTGATATAATTAAATATTTTGAATTATTATATTAATTAAATATTGCAATTAACAACTGTGATAATATTAAAGCTTCGTTTGTTTGTAGAAAAATTGTTTTTTTAAAAAGTGAATTATAAAAAAGTAAATTTTAGGGAAAATAAATTCCTGAAAAGTTAATTATTTTTCGATGTTTAGTAGTGTTATGAAAAATAAATAGGAAAATATTTTCCAGTGTTTAGTTATATTATAAAACATGAACTGGAAAATAATTTATTAATATTTTATTTTTCTCAAGTTTATTAAAATAATGAGAAACAAATCTCTACAGATAAAAAAGTTGAATAATAATGAAATTAAAAAAAAAATTATAAATTATTTTAAATAAAATAAATAATAATAAAAATCAAATCTAACAAAAAAGATGAAGAAATTAAAATAATAATAATTAACATTTCATAAAATATTTCAAATAAAATAAGTAACAATTAAAAGAATGAGAATCAAATTTAATAGATAAAAAATTTCAATAAAAAAATAATAGGAGAAAAACAAATAACAATTATAAAAATGAGGACCAAAGTTAATATAAAAATTAAATTTTAAGAAATGAAATTGAAAAATAAATATTCAAAACAAAATATTTATAGCAATCAAAAGTTTGAGGATCAAATTTGATATAATTAGCAAATAATAACATTTCTAATTTTTTTACAACTTTTAAAAAGTGTTTTCCTCCTAAATTTTTCAAGAAAACACTTTCCTGAAAATCAAGTCAAATTTTCCTTTAACTAGAAAGTGTTTTTCTTTTACCAACTTTCCTAACAGCAAACAAACATAAGAAAGTTTGGAAAGTGATTTTTCAGAAATCACTTTTTGGAAAACAAACACAAGAAAGTTTGGAAAGTATTTTCCCGGAAACCACTTTCCGGAAAACAAACACAGATAAAAAAGAAAACATTTTCTTGAAAACCAAGTTAAATTTTTTTTTTGACTGAAAAATATTTTTCGTTGACCAGAAAGTATTTTTCGTTGATTGGAAAGTGTTTTCTATTGACTGAAAATTATTTTTTGTTGACCGGAAATTATTTTTCGTTGACCAACTTTTCTAATGGCAAACAAATACAAGAAAGTTTGGAAAGTGGTTTCCTATAAACTATTTTCCAAGAAACAAGCATGACTTAATTAAATTTAAAATTAATTACTTGCCTTAATTGTAATGATTAGTTGAATTTATCAGTTGTTTTATAAAAAAAAATATAAAACTATGAAAAATTTAGGTATTAACATAACATTTTTAAAATCTAAAAATTTAATGGTTGAAGTAGTGATTTTATTAATTGATTCTAATTTTGTGTGATTAGATATTTTTTGTGTGTATATATCTATTCTATTGGTTTATTAAGGTATTTGCTAGATTATCTTCATAATTGAAACAAATTTATATAACATAAATTTTTATTTAGTTATAATAGATTTATAATTTATAAACATTCTATGACATTGTTGATATTAAAAAATAAAGGATAATTATTATATGAATAATAAATTTTTAAGATTTTAAATTGAGTTTGTTTTTTAGTTTGCAAATTAAATATATATAAATATATATTAACTCATAAAATATATTTGCAAATGCAAATTTAAAAAATTATGATTTTTGTATGAAATGATTGATTAATTTATACAATTAACTCATAATTAATTCAATCAATTGACCAATTGAATAAGAGAATGGAGCAAGAGGATTGATAATAAAGCCTACATGTTAAATTATCGTGTTTAAGAAGTGTCATATGTTTAAAGAGTAATATTTATTTTATTGTGCTTATAAATAATAATATTTAGTAAATATTATGCTTTATAAGCTCAAGAAATATTTTATAATTTTTTTTAAATAATATTATTTTTCTAAAATCTTTAATTTACTGTGAAAATCAATCCGTTATTATCATGGTCACTGGATATTAACTACTATCTCATTGGACGTGCAAATTGTATATTATTGTTTTATATCGTGTTAAAGGGGCAACAAAGTAAAATGCTGGCATCTTTTTTATTCTTCTTTCACGAAAGAAGGACAGGGAAAAACATAAACTCATTTGCTTGGGTACATTCATTCAATGAGTAATCTCTGTGATAATGGCGTTAATTTTTTTTAAAATCAATTTAAGTTTGACCCAGTCATGAGTTGACACGATTCAGCGGAGAATATTCAAAAGGGTGGAATATAAAAATGATCTTTTGTAATAGTTAATTCTTATACACTAGAAATCAATGTCTGCCCGTTTTCATTTTATTAACTGTTGCGTTTATAAAATAAAAATATATTTTCAGGTTCTGCCTATCAAACTGGAACAGGATGTGGATGCTCACAACTTAAAAGTCCTCTAAGTAAAAAACCCGCTTGGCTTCGTAAAATGGCGAGAAAGGTGTTATGAATATATTATTTCTAAAATGAATAATCAATAAAATCTCAAGAAATTAGTTTGATGTTTAGTAATATTTACATGCTTCTTTGATTTTTTTATTAAAACTTATTTAACGTCAGATCACATAAATTAAAGTTCATCAAAGAAAAAAAATTAAAATTTAAACTGATATAAAAGTATTTTTAATTCATGGGATGAAAAAAAAAAAAGAATGACCAATCCAAGAATTTAGTAGCATTTGGAATGCTGTTCTGAAAAAAATTGAAATTTTATTTGTTTAAAATTATTTTATTTTATGTTTTTGGATTGTTTTAATATGTTGATGATAAAAATAAATTTTAAAAATAATAAAAAAATATTACTTAAATATATTCTTAAACAAAAAAAACTTTAAAAAACAACCATTATTATAATATCAAACATCACATTTATATAAATCTAAACTCAATTTCCAAGTAATAAATAAATATTTTCTCACCTAAATCAAAGATGAATGCTTTTTAAATAACATTCCACAAATTCTTAAATAATAAATAAAAATTATTTCACCCAAAAATAAGAACCCAAAAGTAAGAAGAACGCTAATGTTTGATTGTTTATTTAAGAGTGATAAAAGTTGTTTTTAAAATTAATTTTTATTTAAAATTATATTAAAATAATATTTTTTATTTTTTATACTAAAAAATAAAAATAATCTAAAAATATATAAAAATAAATAATCTAAAAATTAAGAATATTTTTTTTATTTAAAAAAGTATAGCTGTAACGAAATGTTATAAAATACACGTTATATAATTTACAATGCTGTGAAAAACAATGGGGTCCACAATTTTCCCAACGTTCAAAATTCAAAAAATCTCAAACGCGTGAAAGAAAGAAGAAATATAGAAGGCGCCACCAAGGACGGAGCCTACAGAGTCAAGTTGTTACAGTCACGGTCACCGGGCACGCGCGCAGACTGGATTAACCCACCGACCGTGACGTCTCAAACAAAACAGGCACCTCAAAGCCAGACTTCCAGAAAAAAGAAAAACAAGGATTTAGCGTCCGTTTGAAGTCCAGCGCAACTGCTGTCCTTCTTCGCTCCTTCCTGAGCTGAAAATTCTCTCGCTGCTCTTACTTGTTCTAGAGAAACAAAATTTCAGTTTATTTTAGTCTTTTTTTTTTCAAAGATGACAACCATGGAGAGCTTGATAGGGCTGGTAAATAGAATCCAGAGAGCCTGTACAGTTCTCGGAGACTACGGTGGCGATGATAACGCTTTCTCTTCCCTTTGGGAAGCTCTCCCCTCTGTAGCCGTCGTTGGTGGACAGGTAACAAGGCTATCTTTCTTCTCTTATGTTTTCTTTTCAACTAAGAAATTTAGTGGCAACGTTTGAAGCTTTTCTAGTTAGAAAGAAATTTGAGAGAATTTAGGGGAATCGTTGCAGAGAGAGACAAGGCGATATTTTTTGGGGATAAAATTGTGATTTGATTTTGGATTTTTGGGTGCTGAGAACATCAGAGTTCAGGAAAATCTTCAGTCTTGGAAAGCATTGTCGGTCGAGACTTTCTTCCCAGAGGATCAGGTCTGATCCTTTCTGTTTTTTCCGCTTTTATTTTTAGTTTATACAAAATGTTTGTTCTTAAAGTGTTTTTTTTTGTTTTTCTCTTTTGATTTTAATTAATTGCAGGGATTGTGACAAGGAGGCCTCTAGTGCTGCAGCTACATAAGACTGAGGATGGATCACAAGAATATGCTGAATTTCTTCATCTACCGAAGCAACAATTCACTGATTTTTGTATGTTTGTTATGCGCTATTACTTGTTTCATTTCTACTTATTTTCTTGTAAATTTGACAAAATTGACGCTGAACTGTTGTTTTCCTTTCTTTCTTTGTTCCCCCCCTATATGTAGCTGTGGTGCGCAAGGAAATTCAGGATGAAACCGATAGAGTCACAGGGAAAACCAAACAGATTTCTCCTGTTCCTATCCATCTCAGCATCTACTCTCCAAACGGTGTGTGATTATTTCCTTGTCACTTTTATTTGATCTTATTGTGTGTTTGTTAATGAGGTGCGAGAGCTTTTTTGTGATGCTTTTTTGCCCCAAATGCATTTTAAATAGCACTTTCCAAATGCATCACAAAACGCAGCTTAAACAATCATGCATTAATCTTGAGCTGTGGTGTTTTCTTATGTTGTTGTCCGTCTTGATTTTTGAATTTACAGTTTACTTGATTTGCTTTGTTTTGCAGTTGTCAACTTAACCCTGATTGATTTACCTGGTTTGACAAAAGTTGCTGTTGGTATGTTTTTGCTTTAATTGATCATTTTGTATTTTATCTATAAGCAATGAATGGTAACAAATGTGTTAATCTTAAGAGGGACAACCTGAAAGTATTGTTCGAGACATTGAGGCCATGGTCCACAGTTATGTTGCGAAGGTAATGATGCTTTAGCATTTAATTTTTGAAATGGGAAACGATGCATTTCTGTGCAATTATGGTCATTTGGGAGGGTTTTATTATGTTTCAAACAGAATGTAGTCAAACTGTCGTGGTATTTTAAACTTGGCTGCATGATGAGCCATGCTTAATTATTCTAGTCTCTATCTTGGGTTACATGTTTTATATCCGAGTCTTTTATGGCCCAAGGGACTGGTGGGACTTTCAAAAATAGGACGCATCCACTATATTTTGGCATTTCTTGCTGGAATTTAAATGAAATTCCCTGGTGCGAAAATGTGTTTGAACATGTCCCTTAGCAGTTTAGGACTTTTGATTCTGCAATTAATTGCATAGATGCATGATAAAGATAAGAAATGCACAATATTCTTGTATCCATATAAGATCTTCTGTCTTGCATGTTTTATGTTCTAACTGATCATGCTAAATGTTTGCAGCCAAATTGTCTTATACTAGCAATATCTCCAGCCAATCAAGATATAGCGACTTCGGATGCTATCAAACTTTGTAGGGAAGTGGATCCCACAGGTACACATGTTCTCATATAACTGAATGCCTGAGCTGTAGGTTACTGGAAACTCTTTGTTGTTTGTTTTAATTTTCCCTGAAATATTCTTGTTCATAACTTGCACAGGAGAACGAACCTTTGGGGTGCTGACCAAGTTGGATTTGATGGACAAAGGAACCAATGCATTAGATGTAATCTCCACCTCTCTCTCTCTCACAAACACGCGCGCACGCAAAAAAGCTTCTATTTAGTTATTTATATAAAATCACTTGTTTCATAACCAAGGAATAAAAATTTTATTTGCTGTTCGGACATAAGGTTCTTGAAGGAAGATCATATCGGCTGCAGCATCCGTGGGTTGGAATTGTGAACCGATCCCAAGCCGACATTAATAAGAACATTGACATGATTGTGGCTAGGCGCAAGGAGCGCGAATACTTTGCAACTAGTCCAGATTATGGGCATTTAGCCAATAAAATGGGTTCAGAATATCTTGCCAAACTTCTCTCAAAGGTTTGATATTTTTTTATGTTATATTGACCCTAGTACTTCTTCCTTAAGAAAATTAAGAAAAAAAAAATAGGGAATCATTTTAATGATGTGACTTTGCTTTCAGAATTTAGAGTCTGTAATTAGAGCTCGCATACCAAGTATCACATCCACGATTAACAATAGTATTGACGAGCTTGAATCAGAATTGGACCATCTGGGTAGGCCTATTGCTGTTGATGCTGGGGTAAGTAGCTTATTTCTTTCCCAGTCATTCCTTGCTGACATCCATTTTATTCTGAGTGTATGATTGATGTTTTGTGCTTTAGGCCCAATTATATACCATCTTGGAACTTTGTCGTGCATTTGACAGGATATTCAAAGAGCATCTGGATGGAGGGTAATCATTTCTACTCTTTTACCTAAACTTCAAAAATATAATACTTGAATTCGAAAGTTGTACTGTAAAACTTTCCAAAAATCAATTGCTATTTATTCAAGGTGTACGCTATTGATTTTATCTACCTCTTATATATATAGACTGTGTAGTTCAATTTTAATGGGATAGGTATGGAAGATCCATTTTCAACTGTTCATTTTTTATTTTTAAAAAATAATAGAACTGAGTTCAGAAGAGTGGTCTTGATAGTAAAATTTGCTGGTTTCGCTCGTACTGTGTAAGTGAAACATGATTAAAGAAGACCTTAATAGTAGTTTAGCTCTAGCAAACAATTTAAAATGTCTTCATACTTTAGACCAGCTTCAACCTCAAACTCAAATATCACTGGAATTAGGGTGATCCACCAAGAGAAAATAAATATATAAAATTCTCAAAACAATAGACAATTAGGAAATCCCTAAAATGGTCTACAAAAATTCTATGATTGTATTAGGTTAATTTTTTTTGAAAAAATGGACTAAATCTTTAAAAGGAAATTTTCCTTTATTCAATGATTATGAAACCATTATACTTTTGTCCTAAACATCCATCAACCATTACAAAAAGAAACACAACTACATCCACATATAATTAGTTTAAGTAGGTGTTAAAGTCTTTATCCAATGAAAGCCTTAATACTATGATACTTATGGTTCTTAGGGATTATATATTCTTAGGATTTGTTGATTTTTTTGTCAGGAATAATTGAGTCTAGCTTTTGTAGGGGACTAATATATTTAATTGTTACATGATGAAGTCACTGAAAAAACTTCAAAGGATTTCTTGGGCTTTCCACGACTGACAATGGATTGAGTTGTTCTGGAAGGGATGTAATCTGCAAAACAAAGTCCTATTTTGTGTGTTAGGAGCAGTTATCGGGCTAGAATACCTTATCCTATGAGACAATCAACAAGTCCTTTAGGGTAGAAGGCGTGGGGAGTCTGAAATAATAGGCCCCCTAAGTATATTTAGATATGTATATATACTCCCTCTTATTGGTAGATTGGAGTTCTTACTTGGATGGAGAGGTGAATGGATTATCGTAAGATACAGTGGTCCTGTTTTGCTGTTTTGAGAACATGAAAAGAGGAGGTGTTTCGCTTCCTGGAGAGTGCATGTACCTGGGTGCAATACCTTTACTCTTTAACCAATCCTGAAAGAATTTTATGTAGTCAACTCCAGTTCACATTCAAGTCAAGATTTTAAAATGAGAAAACAAAGATAGAGGAAAAGATGGTGGAGGTGGAGAATCTACCATAATAGTCTCAATCATGAGAGTGCAATTGGAGAACTTAGTTTCTCTGTAGATTGAAGACTAACATGATTGCGTGCAACTGTTAACCTAGCATTTACATGTTTGAAATCTCTAATATGCTTTATCTCCTCACTACTTAACTCTTTTGTCTTCTCTTGAGTATCCTCCTCTTCAATATTAATAATCCCTCATTGTCAAGCTCTCCTGACTTGTTTAAGGGAACTAGAACCACTTGAAAAAAACACGGAACAAGATATCAAAGTGTGAGGTAGAAAGAAAATTAAATATGATCCTATTCACATTGTTGTAAAGGAAACCCTTTGATTATATAATTTTTTTTCGAAGGACTAGTGTATCTTAAGATAATCTATTTACCTCTCAATTCAGGTATGAACTCTAATTTACCCTAAAATAAATTTGTCAAAGGACTTTGAGGATGACGATAAAATATGAACTCTTGGGTTGGGTTCAATCTACTCTATGCACACCACCTCAACTCAAAACAGTTTTTGAAGACAAACACAAAAGGAGTTTCTCCAAAGTGTCTTGTAAACCTCTTAAAGGAGGCAAGTATTACCCAATCATAAGGGTAAAGCATACTCAAACACATCTCATAATTAAGGAATACATTTCTCACAAAATTAGCAGAAGAGAGTGTATATCTATATCTAGATATACTCACGGGGATGATTATTTCAGACGTCCCACACATTATGTTGTCATCATGATAAGGAATTTTATCATGGTAACCAACTCCTAATAAATCATTATTTATTTTATCTGCAATTTGTGGTGCTGAGACAAATATCATTATACAAATGAGAAGGGGAAGGTGTTGTTGGTGATGACTAATTACCCCTATTTATGTTGGCATTTTTATTATTAGATAATGTTTTCATGAACCACTCAGTTATACCTAACTACTTTAAAACAAAATAAATGGTGACTTACTCTCGGATAGAAGTATGGTTGGTAATTTTGTGAACTTCCAAGAATGAAATGCAATTTGTTGTGCTGGTACACTTTTATGGTATGCATGTCAAGTTACATCGTGTGAAGAAATTAGCTTAAGCAAGAAATGTTACAATGAATGAACTCCTAAGAATCACAAGGAAAAATTATTTCTCTTGTTTCTAGCTCTTGTTGTCCGGTATTGGTCTAGCTCTAAACAAAGAAATGTTGGCATTGCCACAAAAAGTTACAAGACCTGGGTTTGCTAATAGTTATGTTTCTTATGGTTCTAGTTGTTGCTGTAGCTCCAAGAAAAGCTATAACAAATATTATAATTTTGAGAGATGCAATCAGGTATTGTGTGGTTGAGCTAAAAATCTTTCTTTTTCAATAAGAAATTTTCAGAGTGCTATATGGTCTAGCTCAAAGTACAAGGGAGTGAAGGCTCTTGTGTAATGTTATGAAAATCTGAAGATTGAAAAGTTGTGTTGGAGGAATAAGAAGGATTGAAGTTTTTGCTAGGTTTTCTTTATGTGTGCATATATATTTTCTACTCTTCCTGCCACATGCATTACCTTTATACATCAAGGGCACCCAATAAATGCACCATCTCAGCCTATGCATGCACTAATCTGGAAAAATGATATTGGCAAGGAATTTGGTCTAGTTGGAACCATAAATGCACATGAATTCCCAATGCATGTCACGGGTAAGTCCTTTTACTATGAGATAGTAGATCTGCGGCAGCCTAAATGATGATATGATACTTAGCCTGACTAAAATTTCTCTCTCCTTTATTTTTATATAAATTTCAATGATTTTATAATTTTCATATAAAAATGCTAACCACACACATGCAAGTTACAATGCCCACTCTATCCCCTTTTAATTGTTCAATAACTTGGCCAAATTAAATGTTTTTTCCATGGCCAATAAGGATTAAGATTTCCTCTTCAGGATCAGTTGCTGCTTGTTTCATAAATTAAACATCTTGACAAACTTATGCTTTTACCATCCTTGTAAAAATTAGATTAGCCACCCTTACATGATGACCTACATTAGCATCATCCCTACTATGGTGAGCTACGCTTCATCTTCATCTTCATTTTTACCATGCTATGCTTCATCTTTATTTTTCCAAGGTAAATCTTCCCCGGTAAATCATCGAACAAAATGTATAAACACCTCCCCGCTCAACGATACAGAGCACCACTCATCTCCCTACAACACATAAACACCTGTTTTTGGTCACAGTTTCTATGCCATTTGATCATTTTTCTTTTCATTACTCTTAAACTTTTCGCTTAAACTGACTTAAGTATCAGAGGGTCTCCAACACACAAAAATAAACTTTGTTTAGCTGGTTACAACCTATCCAGAACAACCCAGTGCATTTGTTGTGAAAAACCTAATCAATCCTTTGAAGTTTTTTCAGTGACTCCAACAGTTCCCATCCAAGTTTATTGAAACCAAGATTTTTTGATCAGATGATGAATATGTGGTATCAAGGGTATTAATATTTCCAGTGGATTGAGTTGTATTAGAAACAATTTGAGATTTTAATTGAGAAAGGCAATTTTCAATTTCTATGGAGAATTTTGATGAAATCTTATATGGTCTGAATATTAGTCTAGAAACTACGAAAGTTTTTGAAATAATTGTTTTAGAACTAATGGAAGGAAGGCTTTTTCGTTCGTCAATTGATCTCCTAGAGATTATATAAGTTTGCTGGTATAATTATTTTGTTCGAATTATCTTTTAGGATTGAGCTCTTCATGTTCTCTCCTTTTTTTTTAGGAGATGCAATTGATGAAGAACCTTTAAAACTGAATATATATATATATATATATGTATGTATGTATGTATGTATGTATGGATGGATGGATGGATGGATGGATGTATGTATTGAAATTAATATCTTCCCTGGTAATTCTTGATAACCATTTGTTGAAAGGAAATCGTGGTTCGCACTCTTGTGGAGGTTGAAACTGACAAACCTGACCTTTTATGTCTAATATTCGTGATATTTGGATATACTTTAAGAAAAGTCCTTTCTGCTAGGGATTAAGTTTCTTCTGATTTCTGAACCCTAATGAACTTGTTGGGATCTTAAATATTGTCACTTGCCTGTTCCGGTTTGTGCTCTGATGATTTGGTTCTCTTATGGATGAACTACTATGCACTCTGCTTCACATAAACGTGATTATACATGAACTAAATGGCTATATATTTGACAAACTAAACGTCTAAACCTGGCACAAAAAAAATTATAAAAATCATTTTTTACATTTGTTAGAATAACATTTTTTTTATTTCTCCAACATCTTAGATAGATCAGTCAATCTCTCCCTCTCACATCTAATAAGACCTTTGGATTTTTAATTCCAGGCGACCTGGAGGTGACCGTATTTATGGAGTTTTTGATAATCAGCTCCCTGCTGCTTTGAGAAAGCTACCATTTGATCGGCATCTCTCCCTGCAGAATGTGAGGAGGGTGGTCTCAGAGGCAGATGGTTATCAGCCACATCTGATTGCTCCAGAGCAAGGTTACCGTCGACTCATTGATAGCGCACTGAATTATTTTAGAGGCCCAGCAGAAGCCTCTGCAGACGCTGTAAGTAGCCTAAATTTCTGCATTTGCCTTTATTTTAAATCTCTTTAACTTATCCGGAAGGGATAAAATGGTTGATTGAAATTTCACCAGATCCTTAGCTGACTTGGATATTGTTATCCAGGTTCACTTTGTCTTGAAAGAGCTTGTCAGGAAGTCAATTGCAGAAACTCAGGTAAATTTTTTATTTTTACCTATTGTTTTGCTTTTTATAAGCACCAATTTTTCCTCTATCAGCAAGAACATGAATTTCCACCATGACATGAAACAGGAATTAAGGCGTTTTCCATCTCTGCAAGCTGAGTTAGCTGGTGCTGCTAACCAGGCCTTGGAAAGGTTCCGAGAGGGTAGTAAGAAGACAGCTCTTCGATTAGTGGATATGGAATCTTCATATTTAACTGTGGATTTCTTTCGAAGGCTTCCTCAGGAAGTGGATAATGGAGGAAATCCAGCTTCCTCAACTGTGGACCGATATACAGAGATGCACTTCAGGAGGATTGGGTCAAACGTGTCCTCTTATGTTGGGATGGTGTCTGAGACACTCAAGAGCTCAATCCCAAAGTCTGTGGTTCATTGCAAAGTTAGAGAAGCCAGACACTCATTGCTAAATCACTTCTACACACAAATTGGGAAGAAAGAGGTACTCTATCCCTGGAGTTTTATATGCATCGTATAATTGAACTCATTTGCACGAATTCTTGTTGGAATTCAATGGTTGCTTGGAGTAATTTTGCTAGTTGGTCCAAGCATGTGATTGCTATCATGGATGCTTGTAGTTATTCTTCTTTCTTTTGGCCAAGTGCAATTTTGTTACTTGTCCCAAGCATGTGATTGCTGTTTGACGGTCAATAATTTTCACTTGCATTTTAGGGTAAGCAGCTTTCACAGTTATTAGATGAAGACCCGGCATTGATGGAAAGAAGGCAGCAGTGTGCAAAGAGGCTTGAATTATACAAGGCAGCTAGGGATGAGGTTGATTCTGTATCGTGGGCTCGATAAGGTGGATCTATATTTGAAATACTTTGTATTATACTGAATCTACCTATGAAATGCTTTTTGTATTATAGCGGCTTGAATTGGCGATCCAGACTCTTGATGAGTGAAATTCTTTTTCCTCGTCGCCGATATTTTCTTACCGATGTATTTAAAAGTCATGTGGATTCTAGTCTGAAAAAAAAAAATGATTCATTTTCGTTTGAAATACGAAGGAGCAAGGCCCAATAAACTATAGTCTTACTTTCATATGGTAATGGTGTTGTGCAGCCGCCATTGATGACTAATACTTGGTACAAGCGTAACATGTGATTTGCCCCTGGATTTGTCACCCCATTCGCATTCAGCTCATCCAATTCTGTCCACAAATCTGGATCATCAAAATCCTTAAACAACAAAAGTAGCTTCTATCAATAATTGTTCAGGGCTCCTAGTACCTAACCCCACTACTGGCATCGCAGCTGCCATCAGTCCTGGTATAACAAAACCCATAACAAAGGAACCTAACAACAAAAATTTGTTCCACTTTATGCACAGCATGAAGTGAAAAGGCAAACCTCGGAACACGAAAGCGTGCTTATGTGAAATGTCTAGTGTTTGGAGAGCTTTCAGGTACGGGTCAGGAAATGGTTGTGCTCGGTCAAATTCATTCCCAATAACAAGAATTTCGAAGAAATCTGATAGACCTAGCATGGAAGTTAAAAGCTCAGCATCTGATATTGGAGCATTAGTAACAGCAGCTCTTCTCAAACCGGCAATCCTCGATCCATTTGCGCACCTTTTGAAAGCCCTTCATAGGCTGTAATTGTTCTGCTATACTAAGCTGAACATTAATTTCCACTCCTTCAACTCCTTATAGTTGAGGCAAGATAATTTATGAACTTGTAGAAAAGAAGATCAAATTGTAAAGTTACCTTTGAAACATAGTTCTTTATCTTCCATAAACTTTCGGGATCTTTGGATTTCCCGATCACAAAGGAGGATGTGGCACAGATCTTCGTTATGCCCATCACTAATATTTTCGATGAAAAACTCCTCGGTGATGGGAGTTCCTCCATTGAAACCTACCTCCCCTAATACGACCTTTTGCAGATGAGAATATATAAATCAGAAGGGTCAGAATCAAGTACCCTCACGAAGCATTTCGCGAAAAGCATAAAAATGGAGAGTATCTGAGTCACACAATGTTCCACCAATGTCTAAAAGCATTGCTTCCAAAGAAGCAACAGAGGACAGAGAACATCTACTACCATCATAATACGAGACAACAAAAAATTAGGCCAGAGAAATGCATGGGGACAGTACATTGAGAAACACGTAAAAGAAACCTGTAGATTGGTCGAGTATTGGATGACGCCTGAGGAAAACATTTGAAGCGGTCTGGTGTGTGGGTTATAGTTTGATGGAGATGCGCAGAAAAGGAGAAAGGAGAAGGTGGTGGTGGTGGTTCTGGATGGAAGCGAAGGATATCATGCTTGAGCAGTGGCATATCTGGTTTTGGTTCTGCTAGGACTGAAAGAGAGGAGATAAAATGAGAGAAAAAGTTTCAGAGAGTCAGATATGCGATCTACTTCCTATTGTTTCCAGCTCTCAACATAAGGATTCGCAACCGGATTCATTAAAAACAGGAGCTCTCGGGGTGACACAGAAATTATCTTAGGCTCCAGTCAAAATTGATTTTATATTTTAATCTTTTATATAGATTTAAATTTAACAGGTACCAAAAAAACTAAAAAAATAAGAACTTTTTTGGGGCCCAGCCAGCAGCCTGGCCATGGGCGCACTCATGCTAGCGGTCACGCCAGCACTTTCATGGGCTCGAGCAGACACCCGAGCTCAGCTATCACAGGATTTGGGTAGTCTATTTAAGTTTATTTTTTATTTTTATTGGGTTTAAGCTATTTTTCACTTTTATTGGGTTCAAATAATTTGTTTGACTTCTGCACTCTCTTGATAATTTTTCAAGAATTTCATGTGATATTTTTAATATTTATATTAATTTAATATATATTATTTTAAATAAAATATAATTTAAAATACTATTAATATATTAATAGATGAGATTACTTTTTAACCTCTCCTATTTACATAAAAATAAGACTTTTAGGTTAGAAATATTTCTATAAATCCTTAAAGTTCAAGATTTACAATCTTTTTATTTTTAATATATTTATTATTAAAGTTTATTTTTATAAAATATATTTACACCTTTTTTTATAAAATTATTAGCTTAAACATCCAAAAACTTTTATATTTATAAAAAAAAACATCTTGTAAGTATAAATTACCAGTCTTCCGAGCTAACTAGACACCAATTATCTTAGCTTGCTAACACTACTATTCACAGCTGATAACCATCTATTTTTTTTTATATTAAATCATTGGACGCTTTGCTAGGATCAATAAATCAAATTCATTGAAATAAAACAAATTAATCAAATATCTAACATATATAACCTTTATTCCGAATTATTTTAAATCTTCTAACTTCATCAATAGTTTAAAATGATGAAAACATCATTCTTATACTTGTGATTTACAAAACTCTTAATAGAGCCAAATTCAAGTCATCCATAAATATAAGTTTTATTTATGTTGAATGGATATAAAATTAAATTACTAACCCTAAAGAATATAACTCAATTGATCCGCTTCTAGGTTAGCTTCTTAAATATCATTAGTTCAAATGCTATAAACATCATGTCATTAGAGGTTTTTTGATTGTTAATTTTAAAAACTCAGGGAACTAATTTACCCAGACATCCATAATTACAAATAATAATAACCACATTACTTTATTACTATACAAGAAGCATATTGTATCAAAGAGGGGAGCCTAAGACATGTTTAGGGAGCCTGAGAAGCTTTAATATTACCAGTGGAGTGTTAAGGCCTTCCTTAACAAAACAACGTAATCTTTCAACATACGAGAGAAGAATGGAAATGATAAGAGATTAGGGAGAAAGCAATTCAAAGAAACTAAGTTTTTATTACTTTTCCTTTCAAGTTTATGTACAATTCTGCTTTTATACAAGTGATTCAATCTTTTCTAATTACCAACTAGCTTGTAACTGATCACAACCAATCTAGCTAGCTAGCTTCGCCACGTGATCCTCTTGATCTTTGCTGTAGAATTAGTTGCAGTAACACTTGCAAACGCAGCATTCTGCCCAAACTTCACTTCTGGCCTGCTGATCCTCTCCTTCTGCTTCTGCTTCTGCTTCTGTACTTGTTTCCCTTGCTAAGGGGAGAGGAGAAAGAAAACAGGAGGAGAAGGGAAAAATGAAAAAGAAAAATAAGGAAAAAGGTAAAGAAAATGAAGGGATATTTCAGTTTTTTTGGTCAAAATTTCAATATTATCTAGCGCATAGTCTCTAAAACTATATAGAGAAAAAATAAAATTACGTCACCGCGTGAAAAATTTGTGAAAGTTGGAGTAATTTTCCCTTACATGATCGCTTGAGCAGTAAAATTGAGCTTATCTGTACATTGAGAAAAAGGAAGTGGAAAGAGAAAATTCAGGATTCGGGTCTGGAAGCAGACTATACAGCCCAGTTAAAAAACTCCCAGACCAAAATATGATGTTGGGCCACTAGCATTGAAAGTGTGGACTTAGGGTATGGTCGCCACAAAGACGCAAGGAAGATAGAATTCATGGACCCTGAAAGGGAGGGAAGAACATAAAACCCCAAAAAAGGTTTGCATCTCTTGACTTCAAAGAGAATGAAGATGAGTGGTGCCTTTTATCTCTCGCAGCTATTGCAGATTCCTTCAACCAAGATTCTTCTTAAAACCTCCAAGTTTTCCAATGGTAACCCTCTTTTTTTCTTCTTCTGAAGTGGCTTGAACTTTGGATACTTCAGAACTAAATATTGGATTTTGAGTTGAATTTGGCATGATTGATTGCCTTTTTGGGTACCGTTTTAGTTTTTTTGGTTTTCCCTCCGGGTGACTGGCTAATAGCGTGTTGTCAATTGCAATTGCAAATGCAGGTTTGTATGTGAAAGCAGGAGCAACAAAGTATCCAAATTTATGTTTCTATAGAAATGTTCAGACTGTCACTTATGCAATTGTCGACGGAAGCTATGTACCCACTACCACTCAAACACATCAACCAGACAAAACTAAGGTACCCCTTTTTTGTATCTTGTTCTTTTCTCCTTTACTATAACCGGGTACTTTCTGAGATATGTGTGTGTCTGATAAATTGTTGTTATGAATCCGTTATTTTAGGAAAATGAATCAACAAAACTTGAAAGTGTTGGTGCATTTCAAAAGCTACCGATGGTGATGCCATCGGTTGATATACTTTATTCAGCATTGAGGAAGGCCAAGAGAGTTCCGCCCACAAAAGGTGATTCACTTGGCAATTCTTTTCTTATGTCATAATTGAGACACTGTGGATAAATGGTTATTTATAATATTCGCTCATTTCATTCATAGGCATAAGAAAAGAGTTGCTTTGCCCCTTCTTTTCTTGTGCCTATGAATGAAATGGTGATTCACTTGGCAATTCTTTTCTTATGTCATAATTGAGACACCGGATAAATGGTTATTTATAATAGTCGCTCTTTTCATTCATAGGCATAGCTAATATTGCAAAACGAGAGAGAAATAGAGGGGCAAAGCAACTTGATGCACTGATGAAGGTAAGCCTTATTCTCAAGTTTTTCAAGTATGTTAGTCTGGAAAAAAAGAAGGAGCTTCTATAATATGCAAATGACGAGGGGCTGAGATCTTTGGTTTCTGTTTTAATCATCAGGAATTGGCAGTTCCACTGAGAGAGTACATGGTGAATTTCCCTAAAAAGAAGTATTTGCATCCTTATGAACGATCACTTATTGAGTTGACCCTTGGGGATGGAAATTATGAAGAGGTAACTTATGCGGAACTCATTCCTGGTGTGTTTGCTTGTATGATGGTTCCTGGGACTTAGAACATTTAGCAATAGACTGTGCCTTCAAAAGGGCTCATGGTCCCTTAACTCTTCCGAAATTAATTGATAAAAGCAACTGGCTCGACTTAGTGATGCCTTTCCATAACAGCAAAAATTTTATTTGCAAAAGTAGTGAAAAGAATCCTTCTTCACCCTGCCCCTTCCACTGGGCAGGCTGACTTATACTTGATATGAAGTGGAAGGTCTTGTCTCATGAAAACTGATGCTTTTCTATTTTTTTGTGTATTGTTTCTTCATCTATTTATGCTTTGGTGAAGTTCTGATGAATGGTTTTAGAAAAGTGGAAGACTATTTTGTGGCTTAAGAAAATGTCCTGTCTTCTCCCATCTATTGAATACGTGCAGAAATCTATCATTTCTTTGGACTATTTATAGCAGCTCTTTTCTTCTGTTTTATTCCAATGCTGGATTCATCTATGGTTTGATAGGTTCTGAGAAAAGTTGATGCTCTGAGGAAGAAGGTGGTAGCTGTTGGAAAGGAATGTGCTTCTCTCTGTGCTAAGGTTAGAATTTTTTCTAAAAACTGGGAAGTGTGTATCTTTCCTATTTTCGGTTGCTGAATTCTAGTTGCTTGACTGGGATTTTTATGAGCTAAGATTGTTCAGATATACCTTTAGTATGATTGAAACTTTTGGAAAGCCTACAGATTACAGAAATGGTTCTAAACTTAGACTTTTTTCTTTGGTTTTAGTTCCTGCATATCCTGTAAATTTTTGAAAACTTTTTGCATATCCATGAATGTTTGTCTTGCCTTTTCATCTGCTAGTACAGAAGTAAGCTGAACTCCTTGATTATAAGGAATTCTTAAACTTGATGGATATCATAAATGATTAGGTCATAAATACTTTAACAATCTCAGAGCACATCTAAGTGATTAAAATTGACAATTTCTGCCTCCTCCAGATGATATTATCTACCTATATTATTGTGATATGTTGACTTGATCTGTACGTGGAAAGGTTCCAATTCATAATCACAGTTGTGGCAATATCATGAACGAAGGGAAACTAATCAGTGCACTCTCGTTACCTCTATATCTGTCTGTAGAAATTATGTTGTAACTAACTGGTGGTGTGATTTTGGGCAGTCTTTAACAAAACGAGATGCTGGGGAGCGGTTGAATGAGGTCTGTTATTCTGCTTTCTTGCATTCTCCTTCTACAAGTATATATGACCTTACAGTCTGTCCTATTATCTGCAGGGTCTGGAAAAGCTTGAAGAAGTTTTTAAATGTGAAGGAAAGGCAGTTGATGATTTATTGAACATTGCCAAGGTATTCTGCCTTTTAAGGAAATGTATTTCTCCTTTTTAGTAATTTATAGTATGGTCATGCACTCATATGCATGCAAGTGTCCTTGTCTCGGGTATAGAAAAAGCATTTGAAATTTTTAATTGTTCTAACCATATTAGAGATGGCCTTTGCTAGAGAATGAATTTCCTTAGTGGCGCTTGTGGTGATGCATCTTACTAGGCAACTAGGTTATATATTTAATTGCAAAATAACCTCCATTTCTCTACTGACTATAATTAGATACAGTTGTAATTAGCATGTGATAGGTCAGTATTGATAAGTAATATAGTTTGCAGACATTGCGAGCTATGCCAGTGGTTGATCTGGAAACACCTACTCTTTGTCTTGTTGGAGCTCCTAATGTTGGAAAGTCATCCTTGGTTCGTGTGCTCTCAACAGGGAAGCCTGAGGTTTGGACCAGTCTTTTAGCTCCATCATACTTTTTTCTTTGTGGTTCTGGATGTATATAATGAATGAATTAAATATTGCTCATGTTGATAACCCTAGTTGGTTTTGAGGTTCTATATTGCTTAAATGTATATTATAAGTAGCAATGCATGAACTTTCAGCTAATGCTGACCTTCATGTGATTTTACACACACCCCCCCCCCCCCCAC
>NW_011499849.1:3499554-3500686 GCF_000495115.2 Populus euphratica | reverse complement strand
TTCACCCTCATTTTTTTTTTACCCCCCCCCCCCCCCCCCCAAATCAACGCTTCTAGTTAAATGATGGCATGAATAGAAGTTAAAGATCTTTGGGTGGGGATCTTTTGTCTTATTGATTTGAATAACAAAAGAACAGATTTTTGGATCTTCTGATTGTGTTTATTATTTTAATTTTTGGCTGGGGTGTGCATTACTCCATTATAGTTGCTGAAGCTGGTATTCATCTATTGTAGAAGCTGATCAGTTAAATTTATATCGAATTGATTATTGTTTTCTTGATGTTAATAATATCCTTTTCTTCTGCATTTTTCCCATCCTTTGTTTGTGGTCAGGTCTGCAACTATCCTTTCACAACTAGAGGAATTCTAATGGGCCACATTGCTCTAAATTTCCAGCACTTTCAGGTTAATCATTTTATTCTCGTACTTTTGTGAGATGTAAAAAGATTTTAGTATGTAATCACTCATCGTCTTACAATTTGTTAATGTACTGAAATTAATTGCAGGTGACAGACACCCCTGGGCTACTGAAGAGATGTGATGGTATGATATCAAAGCAATAACTTTTTTCCTGCTTGGGAGTTCAAGCATTGAATATAATTCTTGTACTAGTGTTAACCTACACAATCATCTCTCATGTTGATTGCGACACACTCTGCAGCCTGCTTATTTATAGCTGCAGTTTCAGTATTACAGTCTCATTATATAATGGCTCAGTTTTTTTGTATTAGCATTCTATATCTGCCTGATTTGTATATTTTCACAACTTATTGAACCTGCAGAGGACAGGAACAATTTGGAAAAATTGACACTTGCTGTCCTCTCACATTTGCCAACAGCAGTACTTTATGTACATGATCTCACTGGAGAATGTGGGACCTCGCCTTCTGATCAGGTATCAAATGATATGATGCAGACTTATAATTTGTATTGTTTTCTGCCCATGCAGCGAGCTATATTCAGGACATTGCCCTCCTAAATTCAGAACATGCTCTCTTTTACCAACTTTATGTCACTAACTGATGTGATCATTTGAGTAGTGTTTTATTAATCATTCCATTTAATGATCAGTGAGCACCATGATTTGAAAACTTCCATATATAATGAGGTAGTATCACCGGCATGCCCCCCCC
>NW_011499849.1:3422646-3499450 GCF_000495115.2 Populus euphratica | reverse complement strand
ATAATAGGGAGAAGTCACCGCCCCCCCCCCCCCCCCCCCCCCAATTCCAGATGAATGTCTACTTGTGTGAGGAGTGAGTTTTTAGCCTCAGTCAGAGTTCTTGTGTGTTTCAAGTCATTCCTTGTTTCTTCAAGATTAAGATTTTATTACTTTTTTGAAATAAAAAGATTGTCACAGTACAACAGTTAGGTGTTGCATGATGCCCAAACTGATTTGCGGCCACACACAAATAGCTGTGCTGGTGGTCAGTGTCACTTGCTGAAAAGTTACTGTTTTTCAATATTTATTTATCATCCTACTACATTCTTCACCCATGAGCTAATTTTGCTTTTGTTATTGATCAATTGATTTGCAGTTTGTCATATACAAAGAAATTAAACAGAGGTTCAGCAATCATCTCTGGCTTGATGTTGTTTCTAAATGTGATATCTTGCAAGAGGCTCCTGTGATCTTCATCATGGAAGATAGCGACACTGATAACCTTGAACTGGAAAGGTATCGAAAAAAGGGACCTGAAGGAGCAATTCTAGTGTCGGTAAAGGATGGAAAGGGGCTTGATGAGGTATGTAATTGTTAATCAATTTTGACTTTTTTCGTTGGATGTGTAAAGATGTACTATGTATTTATAGTGGCTGGAAATTGAATTGGCTTGGCCTGGCTTTGGTGTTATAGGAATTTTTTTTTCCTTTTCTATTTATTTTCCTCAGAATTTGTGTTTGTGTTGGAGAGCCAGGAGTTGTGATTAGTCAATTGTCATGATATATGAATCTCCAACAATTTATGTGTGTTATGCTTTGAACTCACATTTGCTTAACTCATGCTTCGCCTGCATTTTGCAATCTGTGTTATGTGCTCTATCAAATGTGCAATTGGTAGTTGATCTGGTTGAATTTTTCATATTATTGGCTTCCAGATTTTTCTTCATGCGTCCTAACTTGGCCATTGTAAGATCTCTCTTTGTCGTTAGATTTCATCCAACTGTTTCTCAATGCATTTTTTATCGTGTTTTGTTTTGTAAGAGTTGGTTTATTTGCTTTCTATCCATCTCACCAACAAACAAAGATTGGCTTCCAACTTTTTTCCTGAAATAAAAAATTGAATTGTATATGCGTGCTCTCTGCAGTTGAAAGTTAAAGTGCATGAGCTGCTGGTCACCCAGATGGATAGGATCCGAAGCTCAGGGATTGATGAAGATAATCCTGAGCTAGTTACATGATGGACATCCATATTCAATCTTGGGGGTAACAGTTGATCTAAGGCTCTCGCTGGTTCATCAATGACTGCAGTACTGTTACATTCTTCGCCAGCTATAGGAACACCTCTTACATAATACAGACATTGAGTTGTGTGCTGGCGTGCTAGAGCTCACCAGGATTGAATCATGCTTTTGTTGCTCATTCTAAGACGCTCAATGCAGGTTGCAGTTTAAACCCCTGTGAGGGCGGAAGTACCTTGGGCTGTAACAGCTACTGTCGCTATTGTTGCTGGTTGTCGTCAGTCACATTCGTTTTAAGACGGAGGAGTATTGAGATTTTATATTCATATGCAAAGAGACAATTTACACGCGTTTCAAGCAAGTTGCAATGTAAAATGAATGTTCATGACTATAATGTAAATTTGGCAGAACAGCTGTTCATTCTTCATCAATAAATAAGAGGTCGATAATTTTACTTCACATCACTAAACATGAGATCATTGATTTTATTGATGCCAATATCAGATATGGGTTCAATGGGCTGCTCATCTCCCTCCCTCGATGGAATGAATGTTGAAGGTTCCCTACTGAACTCATCTGTAGAACACAAAACACATCATTATATAAACACGTAGCTCACTGAGAGCCAAAACGTGATTCCCACATTTGCAAGAGCAACTAACCGAAGATTGTATTCAAGGAAGTATGGAGAGGGGTTGACATGAAGTTGAGACCAACGTAAAATACCAGAGCTAATAAGATTGTCACCATGCCATAGGTTGGCACAGCCAATGCCCAGTACCTGAAAAGCAGAATCCAAGTTACGAGACTGTTCCAAGTTTCTCAGTCTAAATTACTCATCACAGCTATGCCATATGGCCACTGACTTGTTGGGATAGTAAAAGATTCCAATTGCTTGCAACCAATTGTCAGGAACATAAGCCCATACAAAGAAAATAGCTGCTCAGACAAAGAACAATGGAAGTCAGTACGGAGACAGTCATTCTCGTACTTCAACATGAAACACATTTTAAAGATTTTATAAGATAAAGCAGTTATTCCCCCTAGAAAGAATGGCAAACAAGATGATTCCATGTTAATTTGAGCAACTTCTTTCCTCTAGTAAATAAAATCCTTCGTGGCATTTAAAAAGATGAATTCAGAATTTCAAAAAAAAAAGGTACAAAGAAAAGATGAATTCAACCTGTGGCAACAACGGTAGTAATGGAGCCTACAAAACCATAAACTTCAGAGGATTTGGGGCCATGATCGCCAGACACACCAAACCCAGAAGCAGCTTTGTCATCAGGATCAAGAAAGGATACAGTCGCCTTCCTCCTCTTTGAAAAACTAAGCACTCTCCTAGGACTACTCACGGAATGCAGATCTTCCGAGCCTTGCATCTTAAGAGACGGTGGAGATGTTGTCATCTGTAACTCAGGTTTGGTGATAAATATTCCTGGGCTTTGTTTAATTTCTTCTCTATCCTGGTGGTGGTGATGATCACGAGGGAAGAGCTATTGTCCTTCTTCCTCCATAGCTGCAGAATTTGTTGAAGGGATGGGGATGGATGGTGCAGCTACTGGGTCAACAATTGGGTTTATTCACTAAATATTTTCATTGGGCCGGATTCTGGCATGCTAGGCCTTGTTTTATATGTGTGTGCGCGCGCGCGCGTGTGGCCTGACCTCTTGTGCGGTGAGAGTTGAGCGGGGTTGGAATACAATCGACAGATGGCAATTAATGAGTAGTTGAGCACTCAACATATTTGGAAAGGTTGATCCACGTCGTGTTATTATTTCAACTTCGGACTCAAGAAAAAGGCTATGAAAAAAATAAAAAACCTCGTTGAAGTTTGATCCTGGATGTTTTAGCTAAGATACGAGCCAGGAAGGATTTACGCCTTGTTCCCAGATATAATTGAACCGGTTTTTTATTCAATTTAAAATTAAATTTTTATTTTATTTTGATGTACTAATATATAAATATAGTTTTAAATAAAAAACATTTTGAAAAGGAATATTTATTATATTCACACAAATATACCCTTAATTTAATTTTTGGATTTTTTTTTTCAAAGAAGAAAAATGTGGTCAATGGGGATCTAAGATAGTGACAAAAATATATGTGTGTGTGTTTGGCCTTTTCCCAACACCTCGGATTGGAATGGAGGATGCAAAGAATATGAACAATATTGAAGTGGTCGTGGTAGTGGTAGTCTTGCCGCCTTCCTAACTGATGTGAACTTTGCTCGAATTCATTCCATCACCACAGATATCCCAGGTTAATAATCCTACTGGATTTTGAGGTAAAACAGTTATTATCTATATTTACTCCAACAGGGACATCCCGCCCCTTCTTTTTTTTTTTTTAATTTCATGTTCCAATTTATTTTGGCCTAATTTATTAAATGAGATTAGTTTTAAGTTGCGATAAAAATACTAAATTAAAATGGGATTGAAATATAAAATATAGAAAAAATATAGTCAGTCTCAAAAATCCACAATAATCTTTTTATATAAAAAAAAAATTTTGTTTATTTTTCAATCATGTGTTTAAGAAATGGGAGAGAAATTTATTATAAAACATTAAGAGAAAGTTATTAATTGGCTATAATTCAACCATCAAAAATAAAAAATTTAGTGTTAATGTATTTTTTTTATTAAGAAAAGTTCAATGAATATGATTTTTTCTTCTAGATAAAGTGAGGGAGGCATAACAAGTTTGGTTTTGATTTTTAGGTTTTGATTAATAATAATTTTTTTGAGTGATTTTAGAATTGTTGAATAATTTGTATAGATTTTTATGATATTTTTGGATGGAAATGGTTTATATAGTTCATGCTCATGGTGGAGATTAAATTCTAGGTGGTGACGAAGAAAATGATTGCATGTCTGAGTTTTTTTTTAAATATTTAATATTAAATTTATATTAAATTTTATCATTAAATGTTGTATTTATTATGAATCAGTCATAGTATTTTTTTATCATATAAAAAAATAAATTTAATATAATAAAATCTGAATAACAAATTCATATAATAAAATAAAATATTTAATTAAATATAATAAATTTTATAATATAAATAATAAGTTTGATAAATTGATTATAGTTAAGGTGATATTTTTTTTTTAATTTTTTTCTTTAAACTTGTCAAGTTGATAATGTTATATTAAGATAATTTTCATGTAATTTAATTTATAATTCAAGTAAAAAGTTATGCCAAATATTTTTAAATTTAACTCATTATCATGAGTTTAATAAAGTTTTCTATGATCTAAATATTATTATTATATATATATATATATTTTCAATCTAAACTACAACAACAATACAAGCAAGCAAACTAGTTACCCAAAACACCAATCCTCACTGTGGTTTTATCATGTCCTAAAATATAAACTTGCTATCTAAATTTGATTTACATTATTTTTTATTAATTTTTTTAATTACATCATTAATATTTGTTTAATTAAAAATCTTATTTTTCATTTATTTTTAGGGCTTGTCTTTAATAAAATCACTCCAATCTTATGAATTAAATTATTGATTTAAAAAATTATCCCATGTTGATTTTTATTTTTGTAAAAGAATTTTTTTTCTCTTTTCTATTTATAAGGTCATCATGATTTTGTGTTTTATATTTGATGCTTATTTTTTTAATCCAGGTTGACTATAAGATTCTATATTTCAAGTTTTTTAAGATTTAATCATATTTAGAATGTTTGCACGAATTTGTTTAGTTTTTATAGGTGTTTTCAATCTCACCTTATGAAATTTTAAATCTTTAAAAGTTATTATTTATTTTTTTAATTGCTATTTATTTTATTTAGAATTATTTTTTATTTTTTTCATTAATTTGCATCCTCCTTAAAGTTTTTTCTATTACATTTTTTTCTTGTTTTTTTTTGCCTTTCTAGTTTTTTTTTTTTTTTACCAATCTCATCATTCAAAATTAAATTGATTGAAAATTATATTTTTTTTCTTGAATTTATGTCAAAAATTTAAGGGGATGTGACTTTTAGATATTTGACCATACGTAAGAGGTTTACTAGTTTTGCTTTGTTTTCTTTTCTTTTTCTAAATTGATGTTTTTTTATTTTTTTTATCCTTTTGTTTTGTTGTTTTTTTGTTGTTTAATTATTTTTTTAAAACTTTTTTTTTTCAGTTTGATTCTATTGTGTTAGCTCTTAATAATTTTTTTATATTTCATCCCTGATATTTTTTAATTTATAAATAATCTATCATGCTACAAATGATTTTTAATTTCACCTCTTGTGATTTTTTAATCTTTCAAGTTTGATTCTAGTTTTTTTAATTGTAATTTTTTGGGTTTTTTTTTAAATTTCATCTTTATTAGGTTTTTTCTTGTTGCATTTTAGCCCTAATTGTTTTTACAAGTTTTGTTTTTAATAATTTTTTTAGTGACTTCATCTTTCAAAATTAAATTGGGTGACATTAAAACTTCTTAATTGATTTCAAATCCATGTTTTAATAAGTTGTAAGTTTTTAAAATTAAACTAAGTTTAAGAGGTTTATATAAATTTATTTGTTTTTTTAAGTAAATATTTTTTATTTTGAAGTTTGACTTTTATTTTTTGTTTTTTCTTTAGTTAGACTAGTGTCGAGTTATTTAATAATTTGAATATGTTGTAGTATAATTTTTTTATATTATTTAAATTATTATCTTAACCAATAATTTTTTTAAAAGAAATCTATTGTTGTTTTTACATGAAAAAAATGTTCAGCTGCATCAAAGCACGGTCAACATACAAATAAAAGTCTAGACACATGGAAAGTTGCGAGAAAAAGGGTGCTTTTAGTAGTTAGAATTACGCAAAGTGAAATGACCGACCCGAGCACACGGCTGAAAAGGAGCAAAGTGTGTTAGTGTTTTTAACACAGTGAAATCCGTGTTTTTTTAATTTTTTATGTATTATGTAAAATATTTTTTTAATGTAATAGTATTAAAAATAATTTTTTTTTTTAAAAAAATAAAATTACAACAATCTTTAATCTATTATAAAATTTAAACACAACCATTAAAAGATTAAACATAAAATTCCCTTTTACAACTAAAATTATATAAAAAATAATATTGGAACGATTTTAAAATTGCATTATTACAGAATACATACGAGGAATCTTTCTTTCCTTGTACTTCTAATAATATATTCATTGCTAGATACTAACGGGGTGGGTCTATTGTGAAACTCTCAGCGGTCCACGTGGCCAGGAAGTTATTCTAATTAACGTGAACTATACCAACCGCCCCCCCCCCCCCCCAGCCTGTATAAATTCGAAGGGAGGCAAACGCCCACCTCAACCTCATTAGTCCAAAGCAGTTAATACTTCCCTCCATTATTTTTCTCTCGCTCCGCTCCCCAAGGTATGCCCCTGGATCAGATCTCGCTTTCATTATCTTCTTTCTGATTCATCTATTCATTAATCAACCTCAGTCTGTTGGTTATATTGAAATGGTTTAATAATAATAATAATACCCAGTTCTCTTCAATTTCGAATTCAAGCAAGCACATTTCATTGATAATTCAGCCTGGATCTGCTTCCCTCTCCTCCGATCCACCACCTTTTTGACGTTGCACAGCCCCTGCTTCCTCCTCTCCTATAGATAATTCAAATATACTCCATTGTTAAACAGGGAATGCTGCACAGCTGTTTTTCTAAATCAATCTCTCCCCCTCTCCCTCTGCTATCGTTGTTGTTATTAGATCTTAGTAAGTTAGTATTATTCTTCAGGTTTACTGTTGATCTAACTATTGTCAAGATCCTACTTCCTGTATTCATCTGCAGTAAGTTTTGATTTGATTGATCCAGTGAGAAATCTAAAGCTTCTCCTAGATTTCAATTTATTTTATTTATTTCATTACCTTTGCAGATTCTGCATTCAAAAAACACTAATTAATCGGCACTCATGGGAACTGTTAGTGATGCTGAGAAGAAGCCTGCTGTTATTTTTGTTTTGGGTTAGACCATTTTCTCTTCAAATTTACTTATAACGGATTGTCTGTCTACTCTTCCATCCATTGTTTTGTAAACCTGAATCGAATATTGTTGTCATGCCTTAACTCTGTTATTGATAGAGGATCATAAGATGTTACTGACTGTTGCCCTGTATCGATGTTTGGGTTCTCAAATGATTGCTTCTATCATTATTCAGTCTTTCCCTTGTCCTCATTTCCTCCTGCATTCTCAAAATGTTGTATGTTTTCCTGATTGATCAGGTGGCCCTGGCAGTGGAAAGGGTACCCAGTGTGCCAATATCGTCGAACACTTTGGTTACACTCATCTCAGTGCTGGAGATCTTCTTCGAGCGGAAATTAAATCTGGCTCTGAAAATGGGTATGTCTTGCATACTTTTTTCTTCTAAGCTGCTCTCTTTACATTTTTTATCTTTATCATTTTTAATGTAATCACTATTTTTCCATGATTACCTAGAAACATGGCACAGGGAATATATATTCCCAAGCTGCTTATTATTTTACCCTTTTATTTACGAGCCCTAAAGTTAACGATTGTACAAGTTTCTAGTGGCCGTCATATTATCAACCACAACCATCATCTTAGCAACCCTATCATCTTAGTAACCATAGGGCTTAAACTTGAGATCACAAGGAGAGCAAACCTTTGGTTTCAAGATTTTACTACTGAGCCACCTATTAGATAGTTATTAAAGTTTATTATTATTATTATTACTAGTGGCATTCTGATGTAGGATTACTTTGAATTTGTGCACCACAGAAATTTACGATGAGCAGGGTATGGTTTATACAAAATCTAGGCAGATCATAAAATTGTTTTTTGATGAAATTGGGTATGCCACTATATCAAGAGTAATTTAGAAGAAGAAGAAGAAGAAGAAAGTACTTTTAAAAAAGAGAAATAGAAAGAAAACTATTAGGCTGCAGTCCTTACTGAATCAAATACTCATAATTCATTGTCAAGGTCCTTATCATTGCATATATTGGTGCTACTTTTATGGGCACCAAAAGCTGTCAAAGTACTAAACTAGATAGGAAACTGAAATTCAAATAGGAAAGGGAAAAGGAAAACCATAAATAGTAGAAAGCCATGTAATTAATGTTTTCATTTCCTGAATAAAGTAAGACTCACAACCAGTACTAAGATTCCAAAGTACGGCTACTTCCTAAATAGAATAGAGTTATATGAAAAACTAAGTCGTACAGAATTTAAAATAAAATTAAAGCGATTCATGGATCTTTATCACATGGATCATGTAAGTTTTTGCTTCTCTCATTTGTGGTTAGGTTTCAGTAATTTGATCACCCCCTGCCCCGCCTTATCTCAATGATGGCTCATATTGAATGAATAATTATATTGGAATACCTAATGGGAGTTTTTACGTATATGTATTCTTAAAGCTGGTGGTGTGGGGTGTTGATCTCTACCAAATCATTCAATATCTTCCTTGATAGGATGTAGGGACCTTTTGGATTTGATCTATCAAATGATTGGTAATTTTTCTATGACTGTCCTACGTGTTCCATGTAGTCAGATCTTTAATAAGTTGTTTGGTTCGCCTCAGAAGTTTTAATCTCAAAATATGCTTTCCATCAAGTGCATGTATTCTCTGCACTTGGTGTGTGGATTTGGAGTCATGGTGGCGTCTCTGTGCCTTCATGTATTTTTCCATTTGGTCCCATGGTGCTACGTGTTAGATTTTGGAACTCGTATGATGTCTGCATTTTTTTGCTTGAACTTATCACTGAAAACGTGGTTATCTTGTTCCTTGTGGTCTACAGAACCATGATTCAGAACATGATTAAGGAGGGAAAGATAGTGCCTTCAGAGGTAACAATAAAGCTCCTCCAAAAAGCAATGCAGGAAAGTGGAAATGACAAATTTCTGATTGATGGTTTTCCCCGCAATGAGGAAAACCGAGCTGCGTTTGAGGCTGTTGTAAGTTATCCACACTATTCTCTATGTGTAGCTTGAGTGGTAAAGAGAGAAAGTGACTGGTAAAGGTCTTAGGTTCAAAACTTATGAAATTCATTTTTCAATTAAGTTATTCCCAATATCTGGGTGTGTGTGTGTGGGCACGCGCGAAGATAAAATTTCAGGTTTATTTTATTAAATGCTGAATTATGTTTGTTATCCAGACCAAAATTGAACCAGCATTTGTCCTGTTCTTTAATTGTCCTGAAGAGGAGATGGAGAGGCGCATTTTGAGCAGGAACCAGGTTGGATTACTGTGACTGCTCTTTCTATAATATACTTGGACATAACATATCCCTTATGGAGGTCACATTCATATTCTGTATTGGTTCATTTTTCTCATCTCATGTGCTAATGTATCTTTGTTCTGCCATTCTTTCCTTTTCTGGGGTAATGAAGGGAAGAGAAGATGATAACATTGAAACTATAAGGAAGCGGTTTAATGTTTTTCTAGAGTCCAGTCTTCCTGTGGTTGAGTACTATGACTCCAAGGGGAAAGTTAGGAAGGTAATATGTTTATGCAATTGTTTGTATATTGCAATGCATATTGCTTGATTACTTAAACCATTTCTTTGCATTGAGCCCTCAGATTGATGCGGCAAAGTCTGTTGAAGAGGTTTTTGAGGCAGTTAAAGCCATCTTTACACCAAAAGAGGAGAAGGTAAAGCACCATAGCCATGCTATCTTGTAGGCATTTCATTATGAATGGAGAGTCAAATCTTGATCGAAGAATACATTTTAGTTTGTGAATAAATCATTCGAAATGTGAGCTGAATCAAGCTTTGTTTTCTATCGGTGCAGAATGAGATGCATATTATTTTATTGCCATGACTTATTCGACATGCATTTTGTGGCATGAATATTAGTAGTTGATTGTTTTATGATAGATTTCAGCCCATGTATTGAAAATAACCTCACACTAAAAGTCAGCCTATATGCTTCATTCAAGAAGCTTTTGCAAACCTTTAGTTTCTTGATAGGATCTATAGTTGCCATCCAATTACCTTTTATTTCCTGGGTACTGAATGCAATCAGGATTCTTCTAAAGGTGCGTGCATGTGTGTGGCAAAGCATAAAACTTAAAAGGAACATTTGTTGTGCAAGTTTGAGGCTTGCAAAGGCATTCTTAATGCAACAAGGCTAACTTTCATAGCACTGTTTTGGACCCTCCAGGAATGCTCAAGTGAGATGAATACTGAATAATGACCTTTATGTGGCCAGATAAGATGTGAATGCATGCAATATATACCGTCCTAGCATATATACCATCCTAGCATATAAAACAAGAAATTGCGTGTGTGATCTTGAACTTTGCCATAGGATGTGGGGAAGAACTTTCATTTTCTGATACATATGGCCCACCAGTAACAGAAACTTCTCTTGAACATATCAAAAAGGTAATTCAATGTTCATAGAGATATCATGAACTCAGGTTTTATAGAGAAGGTATAAAAAATTGAGGACAATTCAAGTATGGAGAAAATAAGGCTTAGGAATCATATGGAAATACAAAATGGGCTGCTGTATTAATAATGGTCTGTTCGCGAAATTTCTGCACAATAAACCAAATTTCTTATGCTCAACAGGTAATTGCTGCATAATTTGTGGTTTCAACAGGAAAAATTATATTGACATGACCCTGCAATATTTGGCTTTTGATAACACCTTTTCCTAGTGTTTTAATTTATTTCTTAAAATTTTAAACATACAAGCATAATGAACAAAATGAAGATCATGTTGTGGATTATACTTGTGGTGTTTGCAGGTTGCTGTTTAGGGGTTTCCTTTGTACCAGATATATCAAACTGAATATCTACTAAGGTGATTATTCTCTGATTTAGATCTATAAACATTCTACTTACTGATGTTTTTGTTCACGTGTGCCACTTGAAATGCTTGAATTCACCATTGAAATCTGAAGCGGGTCAGTGCTGTGTGAAGCATTACCAGATTTGGAGATTTAATTGGGAATTATATTGTTTCTTACATCATGGATATCCTTAAACCAAGTTGGTTCCTTCCCAGTTGTTCAATGCATCCCCAAACTAGCAATTTTTTGCATTATCGTTATTTGCATCAATGAATTAGGAAGTCCTATGGTGCTACTGTTGTTTGTGAATTCTGCAATTGAACCTCATGAAGATCTTTTTTATTTCGAGTTCATGGACGAAGACTTCCAAGATATTCCATAGAATAATAAATGATAAGCTGCCATATTCATAGAGTAGTGAATGATAAGCTTTTAACCTAAAGGTTACTTTAACAAATTATATGCGAGTACTTGGTTTGTCAAATTGTCTCCTTGTGCTTGTAGTTTTGGAGATCTTGCATTACATCTTTCATCAACTAGCATCTTTACCGTATTGTAATTAACAGAATTTATTCTCTTTCTCAGGTGATAGTCTCTTATGGTTGGCTTGCTATGTACTTTATTGGGAAGGAATAGTTTATTGTGCGGACTTTTCTGCCACATGTTTGCGTCTTATCATAGCAGGTTTAGTTTATGGCATGAGGTTTATACCTCTATATTCTTGTTCCTGTGACTGGTTTCTAATAAGAAATAATAATAGAGCACTAAAAATGTTACTATTCCTCTTTGAGCTACAATTCTCTCCTTTAGTCCACTTCTATTTTTCTTTTGTTTAATTTGCCTTGTAAGGGTGATACCTAAAAGACATTGGTTAAGAAGCAGCAATTATGAAATATTATTACAATCCAGTTTACAGTTTGGAGATTTGAATTCTAATCCGAAATCTTCACCCAGTCAATCCCAGATGGATGCGTGAAAAATAATAATAATAATAATAAGAAGAAGAATAAGAAGAACATCGGATTGGCTGCATGTAAATTCTACTTTGAGAGTAATTATGATTGGATGTTCAGTAAGAAGTCATTTCTGTTGGCAATTACAGCTATTTTTTCCCAAGTATTATAGATCTGCTCAATGCAGACATTAACTGAGCGATGCAGTTGCGATCCATGAACTTACAGAAATCTGATAAATTTGTGCTGGGTCTGAGGAGCTCAATGTCCCTTTGATTAGAGAAATAACTTACTGTTTTCCATGTATTAGCATTTTTTGTAGTTCAATGATTGCCTTTTCTATTTATTTTAACAGCACCCCAAGCAAGGTAATAGTAAGAGCAATGTGCATTGTGCATTGTGCAATGATTGCCTTCTCTATTTCTAACGGCACTCGAATTTATTTATTTCAATGGGGAACACTGGGGGCAATCAATTTATCTTAGATTAATTCCACCTGCTTTATTTTTTATCCACGCTCCCAAATAAGAATAATATATTCAGAATCAATATCAATTAATCATCACCGTCATCAAATCAAATAGATAAGATATGTTGGGCAAGTTGGGTTGCTTGAGAGTGAATTGACCATGTTCTCCATGATTTGCAATATGGGTAGCAATTAATGAATTAATCCAAACATAAAAGAAAGAATTATAGCACCAGATGTTCCACATTGAAATAAATAAATAAATAAATGCGAGTGCTGTCGCTGCTATGATTGCACATACAATCATTTTTTGTAGTGTACCTGAGGCGGGGAGTCCCTATCCTAGCCTTTCTTCCTACAAAATAAACAATGAGAGGGAGGAGCCGAGCAATTCCTGAATCTCGTGTTTACTTATTATACACGGCCGGATCACCTCCGTCCCTAAACAGCACCGCCTTCTCTCTCACACGCACAGATTTGACAATGCAAATTCCTTTTCTTCTGCTTGTGTCACTGCTACTCGCCTGCATCTTGAAATTTATACACTCGGTGATGTGGGTTCCGTGGCGAATCCAGGTCCATTTCAGAAGGCAAGGCATAAATGGCCCTAGCTACCGTCTACTCTTAGGGAACGCCCCTGAGTTTGGTCGTCTATTTAGCGAAGCACGGTCAAAGCCAATGCCTTTTAACCACGATGTGGTGCCTCGAGTGGCCCCATTTTACCATGAGTGGTCGCGCAAGTACGGGAAGACGTTCCTCTATTGGTTCGGAACGAAGCCCACGTTGGCTATATCAGACCCAGACATGATTAAAGAGGTTCTTATGAACACTGGTGATGGGTCGTTTGAGAAAGCACGAAATAACCCCCTGGCTAAGCTGCTCTTTGGACAGGGACTTATTGGGCTCAACGGTGACGAGTGGGCTCATCATAGGAGGATCGCAAATCAGGCTTTCATGATCGAGCGAGTTAAGGTAAAAAGCAATGCGCAAACAAATCAAGCTTTCAAGATGGAATTCTTTCTTTAAGAAAAAAAATAAAAGAGTTAGAAATACGGGTCTTATTACATTTATAATTATAATTATAATTATAGATTGAAATGATAAAGTGTGTGTTTTTAAAAATATTTTTAATTTAAGAATATATTAAAATAATATCTAAAAAAGCATTATATCTATTAAGAGACAAATTTCTATTAAATATATTCGTAATGTGTATTTTATTATTGTGCGTGTTACGATTATTTTTTTAAATGTAAGAAATATTTACTTTTAACATATTTTCTAGTAAAAAAAATCTAAATTATAAGAGGGTTGACCTGATAAATTTAACAATTCAAAAACAATTCAAAAAATAGTGAAAATATAATTTTAGTAAAAAGAATTCAAATTTTTTTTTTTAAAAAAAATATTGAGCTAAAAACATATTAAATCAATTAAAGTCAATAAGAATTAACATATCAAATACCTTACTTTGTTAATGAGACCAAAATAGAAAAACACATACCAAAACAATTATGAAGATTATTTTAAATTAAACAAATATTTAAAGATAAAATTGAAAGAAAAATTAACTAAAAAAAAACAAAAAAAATCAAGTTAATTTGCGTTCTAGGTAGACATAAAAACATTATAAGTAGATTTAATATTGAAGGATATAATTAAAAAAAATATAGGTTAATTTGATAAAATTATGATTTAAGTAACAAGACCAAAAAAAATTATAAAATCTAATTTTAAATTAATTAATAAATAAAGGATAAAACTAAGAAAAAAATTAATATAAAAAAATAAAAAGCTCAAGTTAATTTTTTAAATATGTAACTCGAGTGATCGAGTGATGAGATTAGAATAAATAAATCTAATATTAAATAATAAAAAAAGTTAAATCTGAAAAAATTGCCAGGATGGAAAAAATGAATTTTCCACCTCAATTAAAATTTACGTGTGTGTGTTCAATTGGACACACGTAAACTTACATAGTAATAATTAATTGAAGTTGGATGGTTAAAAATAAATATTTTTCAAAGTGTTGGGTACCAGGAATTGTTGCAAGCACAGAGAATATGCTAACCAAATGGGAGGAAATAAGAGGAGGGAGAGATGAATTTGAGATGGATGTGATGGATGATCTTCAGGACCTGTCAGCAGACGTTATATCCAAGACGGCTTTTGGGAGCAACTATGAAGAGGGGCGGCGTGTATTTGGGTTGCAGGAACAACAAAAGTACCTTGCCTTCCAGGCTTTAGGAAATGCGTATGTTCCAGGGTTCAGGTGAATGGTGATCATTCTTTATTTTGCTTTTTTTTTTTTTTTTTTTTTTTTTTTTTTTTTTTGTCAGTCAAAAGTCATTGCTTAAATCATCTTTCCATGTACATTTCTAAGATGGTGAGTTTTGATGCATATAAAATTATCCAGGCAGGTTATGAAAGTAATGTAAGAAAGCTAAGACAAGAACAATAATTAATTAATGATGCATGTTGATGTTTAAAGCTGTCAACTGCAACTCGGAGTGACTGTTTGGCAAGGGGGCTTTAATGGTAGTTTATAAAAGGCTTCCCTAATTTCATCATAAAGGGAAAATGAAGTTGTGTCTCTAGGAAACTGCAGCTGTCATGTGGCATGCCGATCCTTCATAACTTGAATTTTGAGACAGTATTCTTTTTCAATAAACTCAAATGGGCGAGAATGAAGACGGCAATGAAAAGAAAAATCTGAATTGTTATTTTTTCTGCTTGTACATCTTGTCATTTTCCATTGCCAAGTGGCTTCGTGATTTAATCTCGGTTTCATCTGTCTGTGTGCAGGTTTTTGCCCACCAAGAAGAACAGAGAGAGGTGGAGAATAGAGAAGGAAACTCGTGAAGCAATAAAGAACCTCATCAAGACTAATAACAGCGCTAAAGAAAATTCAAAAAATCTACTTTGTTTACTTATGTCTTCGTATAAAAACGGAGATGGCAGGGAAGAGACATTAGGGGTTGAGGATGTTGTAAATGAATGCAAAACATTCTACTTCGCAGGAAAGGAAACGACTGCCGATCTTGTGACTTGGGCACTTCTCGTTTTAGCATTACATCAAGAATGGCAAGATAAGGCACGGGAAGAAGTGTTCAGTGTCTATGGAAGGAAGGAGCTTCCAGTTGCAGAGAAGTTAAATGACCTTAAGATTGTAAGTTTGAAAGTTTGATTCCTTGCTTATGTGCCTAGTTTAACATATTGTGTCGGAAAAGGTCCAGGCGCTTAAAAGGAATGCAGTTACGATATTGTTCTTCCTTGTTGGGACTTTTAGCAGCCTAGAAATATGGATAGTTCTAGATCTGGTCGAAGATGAATGTTGCAGGGCATTTATTCTAACCATTGAATTGGGAATATGGTGAAGGAGCTCCAAGGTGGGGAACTGCACAGTAAATAAGAAATACAAGGAAAAAGTATATAATGTCTATCACATGACATGAATGCAAATGTTGATGAGGGATTCATGTTTATTTAAGCATCGGCAATATATAATTGTCGTTCTTGGTAATTTTCTTGCAGGTGAATTTGATACTCAATGAAACGCTGCGGCTTTACCCTCCAGTTCTGATGTTGATGCGGCAAACATCTAGGAAGGTTAGGTTGGGAGCAATCGACATTCCTGCTGATACACAGCTTTATTTGCCTTTGCCTGCTGTCCAGCATGACACTGAAATATGGGGAGAAGATGCTAATGAGTTCAACCCCTTGAGATTCAAGAAGTCTCGAAAGCACTTGGCTTCATTTTTCCCGTTTGCGCTTGGCCCTAGAATTTGTGTTGGTCAAAGTTTGGCAATTATGGAGGCAAAAATTGCCCTAACCATGATAATAAGGCAGTACTCTTTGGCCGTGTCGCCCACTTATATTCACGCTCCAAACCTCTTTATAAGCATGCAGCCTCAATACGGTGCGCAGATCCTCTTTCGCAAGATTTCAAATTGAAAATTCGCGAGGCACGAGGCTCATTGTTGTTGGTGCATGAGCAATTTTAATGTTTAGTACTGCTGCTTCTCTTCTTGTAAATCTGGAACTGAAAAGATTTATCTATGTTTGGTATGTTTCCGTTGATAGCACCACAGGACCAAAGGATGGTTGCAGGTAGAAAATGTTTTGTACGGTATGCTTTTTTTGTTTGCCGGAAATGAAATTGAGTTGTATCATGTGCTCTGTTGAAGTGGAACTTTCTATCACATGAACTGAAAATACGTCAAGAGCCGATTAGTTTTGTCGTGGTTGATCATGTTATTCTCATCTCATGTAAGAAGATGGGAATTTAAACTCCTATAACATGAGAATGGTGAGAGCGGAATATATATGATCGGAAACTCGTCAGAGATTCTCCATGGGGAATTGGAAGCGAGGTCAGCAAAGCTACATGACCACAACATTCTGCCTACAGTAGTTCCTACCCATAGCACATGGTCAAGAAAGCATGCAGGACATACTTGTACTGGCCAGGTTGGGAATTGTAGACCAGGGTACGATTACGGAGGTTCTAATGAGTACTAGTGAGTCATTCGAGAGGCTTGATAGAGACCCTAATTTTGTCAAAACAGCTCATGGGAGACGGGCTTACCGAGCTCAGAGGCGAAAAATGGACTATTCACAGGATGATCACTGACGATGCCTTGAACACGGAGCAGGTGAAGGTGAGCTGAACTTTTGGGAGACACTGACTTTACGTGACCTCTCGGTCGACATTATATCCAGAACAGTTTTTGGAAGTAGTTTCGAACAGAGAAAACGCATTTTTGAGTTACAAGAACAACAATTGCTTCTTGGCTTTCTTTCCCTGGATAGTCTCTGCATCCCAGGGTTTAGGTATTGAAACTCGCAAGTTCTAATTGATTATTAGAAGCAGTAGGCTTTTATTGATCTAAGCTATTTACAATAACACAGGTTCTTACCTGCTAAAAGAGAGAGGTGGAGCCTGGACAAGGGAATAATTCTCTTTTTATATTTTTACGTTTCAAAAATATTTTTAAAAAATTTAATTTTTTTTATTTTTTTAAATTAATAATTTTTTAATATTTTTAGATTATTTTGATATACTAATTTCAAAAAAAAATTATTTTAATATATTTCTAAATAAAAAATATTTTAAAATACAATTATAATCACATTTCAAATAAACAGATGAAACTCAAGAAATTTACTCAATATATTATTGTTTCTTGTCAGAGAATTGTTCCTCATCAGCGGGTTTTTTTTTTTTTTTATCTTAACTAAGAGAAATTTAAATTTAAAAATTAAGGATAAAGGTTGATAAAATTAAAAATATTATAGCCCGTATCTAAACCCTATAAATTTGCTACGCGGATTCTCTTTACAATTCTAGATTTTTAATCCCAAATTTGTAGCGACATCACTTAAATATAAATTTAAAACTTTGCAATCTTTTTATATGTAAAAAACAATTATAAACTTAAAGAGCAATCAAATAATTTAAATTCTTTGAATTTGAAATACAGCTAAACATTTAAGAACAAAGCACTTGCATTCATGGAATGAACCCCAGCATGATTATCGACGTTAACTTGACATCTTTGATAAGATAATATATTTTTTTAGATTTTTTGGTAATGATAACTATAAGCTTACTATATTATAAGCCTATTAATTATAAATTTATAAGTTATATGTTTACAAGTTATCACCCTATAAGATTACAAATTTCCTGAAAAATAAATTTTGAAAATATTGCAAACTCAATTTAATTACAGAGAAATCATTATTATTGATTTGTTTTATTCTGCCTTGCATTTTTTTTAAAATAAAAAAGTTTAAAGTTGCTTATAATAACTACCCAATGACCCTATTTCATTTAAGGCAGCTTGATAACTATACGCTCCCTATATTTTAAATTATTTTTCATTTTTTAATAAATTTAGTATATTAATATTAAAAATAAAAATAAATAATATTTTAATTAAAAAAACATAATGGATAAAGTTCTGTCATTGCAAAGGTAGAGATTGTGTGTCTATATATATATATATATATATATATATATATATATAGGCAAGGCCACCCTTTAGGAATGGTCCTTGAGACTGGGATTCCATAACTGCCAAAACAGTGTTTGATTGTGAAGAAGAAAAATGTTTTTTAATTGTTTTTATGTTTTATTTTTTAGATTATTTTAATATAATAATATAAAAATAAAAAAATTATTTTGATATATTTTTAAATAATTTTTTAAAATAATTTTTAACACGATCCAAAAGATGCTTTAATTTATTTATATGGTATTTGATATATTATATTTTTATGTATTTTTAACTTCAAAGTTTTAAAAAATATATTTTAAAAAACATTTTTTGTTCACAATTTCAAACACCTCTAGAGCACCTTGGGAGCCCACAATGTTACTATCTTAAAGCCGTGTGATCATTATGTTAAGTTACAATGTGAAGGCCAAGACTTCATATATGTTTTAATATCATTCAAATCATCCACACTTGATCCTCTCCTCTCTCTCTCTCTCTCTCTCTCTCTGAGAACGCAATCACTTTGCTGCACGATCAAGTCTTCGCTTACCTCAGCCTGTGAATTTGAAAGAGACAAAAGAAACAACTCGATTCCAGTACCTTAAATAAATAAATAAATACTTCCTTAACAATTTTTTCTTGTCTGTTTACTTTTGCTAATAAAAAACTCAAAAGTCTTCGCCGCTTATTTCTCTGACACTGTTTTGTCTGTAGACTGTATGTAACTCAACCAGGGCATGGCTGTTCTTCGAAGAGATAAAGGGCAATCACTTAGCGGATCTCGAATCGCCTTAGCCGTTCTGGTTGGTGTTCTTCTTGGCTTCGTCTTTTCTGTGTTATATCCTCATGGGTTCTTCAGCTCCGATCTGGCTAACCCACATCGTCGGATTGCTAATTCTAATCTCCAGGTTCAAATCCTTTTGCCTTAAACCTCCAAATCTATTCTTGTCCGTATATATATTTCAGTGCTTCGTGGTCGGTAATGTAGTCGTAAACTTATTTTGGTGTTTTTTATATTCTTTTTACCTGGGTTTGTTCTTGAATTTTGAACTTTTCTATGTACTCAAGAGAGCTGACTTTATTTCTGTCCGTTGACTCTGCGTGCATGTGTGTTGTTGCTTTCACAGATGAATTCAGGTTGTTCCATGTTTCTGTAAATTGATTGAAGACATTATTTCATTAAGGAATGGGATAATTCGGTGAAATTGAAGGATACAGAATTGAAAATCTTCTAGATCATTAAAAATGCTTTTAAAGAAAAGCCAGCTCTGTGCCATTAATTTAGTTGTGAAAGAGGCATCGTTTCACCAGTTCCCCTCTTTGATGTCTTAGTCTTTGTCTAGTATCTTCCCCTTTCTTGCGGCATTCCCTGGCTTGGTGAGAGGGAAAGGTAAGGTGTATCATTTTAGTTATTGATTTGAGCACGGATTTACTTTTCACGGATGCATTAGCATGAATTTCAAAGTCAATTTTGTGTCAGCTACTGGGTATTATCATTCAATGGTTGCTTCATTTGTCTCTCTTGTTGAATACCATGATTTATAGGCACTTATCATGTTGTGATTACCTCCTATTGTTTGTTTGTTAGACTGGCTCATCTTCATGTGAATCACCAGAGCGAATTAAAATGCTGAAAGCTGATATTGTGGCGATATCAGAGAGGAATGCTGAGTTGAAGAAGCAAGCTAGGGAGCTAAATGAAAAGCTGCAGCTGGAGGAACAAGGACAAGATCATGCTCAGAAGCAGGTTTTGTTACTGGGTAAACAGCAGAAAGCTGGTCCTTTTGGTACCGTCAAGGGTTTGAGAACTAACCCAACTGTTGTTCCTGATGAGTCTGTGAATGTTAGACTGGCAAAACTCTTGGAGGAAGTTGCTGTACATAAGGAGCTCATTGTTGCACTTGCAAATTCAAATGTGAAAGCCATGTTAGAAGTGTGGTTCACTAACATCAAGAAAGCTGGTATACGCAATTACCTTGTTGTAGCATTAGATGACCATATTGTAGATTTCTGCAAGTCAAATGATGTTCCAGTGTATAAGAGGGATCCGGATAGCGATATTGATTCGGTTGCAAGAACAGGTGGTAATCATGCTGTTTCTGGATTGAAGTTCCGTATTTTGAGGGAATTTTTGCAGCTGGGTTACAGTGTTCTTCTGTCAGATATTGATATAATATACTTGCAGAACCCATTTGATCATCTTTATCGTGATTCAGATGTTGAATCTATGTCTGATGGCCACGATAATATGACAGCTTATGGATTTAATGACGTCTTTGATGAACCTGCCATGGGTTGGGCTCGTTATGCTCATACAATGAGGATATGGGTTTACAATTCTGGATTCTTTTATATAAGGCCTACACTTCCTTCCATTGAGCTTTTGGATCGTGTTGCTGGTCGTTTGTCTAGAGAGCCGAAGTCATGGGACCAAGCAGTTTTTAATGAGGAGCTTTTCTACCCTTCACATCCTGGGTATGACGGGCTCCATGCTGCGAAAAGAACATTGGATATATTTTTGTTTATGAACAGTAAGGTCCTTTTCAAGACAGTAAGGAAAGACCCCGCGTTAAAAAAGTTGAAGCCAGTAATTGTTCATGTAAACTACCACCCAGATAAACTTAGAAGAATGCAAGCAGTTGTGGAGTTCTATGTTAATGGGAAGAAAGATGCATTGGATCCTTTCCCTGATGGTTCTGAATGGTAGGGATACTTCTACAACTACAGAGAGGACTGTGAGAGATTTAGTTTTTCTCCCCCAGACCACTGTACAGGTTGGGGTTGATTTGATTACTTTTGAAGAGTAATGTGAGAGACCTTTTCTTTGATATTTTGGTTTTTGTTTTACCTGCAGTTGATGGAAAATATTCTTCTTTTTGTTTTCCTTAAAAAACTTTAGTGTATTGTTCCTGTAACATTAAACCTTCGTCGGAGCACCAGTCCCCTCGTGACCCGAGCTATAATGATCAGGTTCGTCATGTTTTTGCAGGGTACTGACTTTTCTGCAACTTGCAAGCAAATTCTTTGATGGTTTCTGGGATATTTGATTCTTTCTTATAGAGCTACATTTTGTTGCATCTTGGTGGAGCCGGGATCAATGACTCCGGTGGGTTCTTAGGACGTGACTGGACTAGCAAGGACCATGAAATCATGGATCCTCAAACTCTTGCATCCCTTAGAAAAGCCAGGGCTGTTCTTCGAAGAGATAAAGGGCAATCACTTAGCGGATCTCGAATCGCCTTAGCCGTTCTGGTTGGTGTTCTTCTTGGCTTCGTCTTTTCTGTGTTATATCCTCATGGGTTCTTCAGCTCCGATCTGGCTAACCCACATCGTCGGATTGCTAATTCTAATCTCCAGGTTCAAATCCTTTTGCCTTAAACCTCCAAATCTATTCTTGTCCGTATATATATTTCAGTGCTTCGTGGTCGGTAATGTAGTCGTAAACTTATTTTGGTGTTTTTTATATTCTTTTTACCTGGGTTTGTTCTTGAATTTTGAACTTTTCTATGTACTCAAGAGAGCTGACTTTATTTCTGTCCGTTGACTCTGCGTGCATGTGTGTTGTTGCTTTCACAGATGAATTCAGGTTGTTCCATGTTTCTGTAAATTGATTGAAGACATTATTTCATTAAGGAATGGGATAATTCGGTGAAATTGAAGGATACAGAATTGAAAATCTTCTAGATCATTAAAAATGCTTTTAAAGAAAAGCCAGCTCTGTGCCATTAATTTAGTTGTGAAAGAGGCATCGTTTCACCAGTTCCCCTCTTTGATGTCTTAGTCTTTGTCTAGTATCTTCCCCTTTCTTGCGGCATTCCCTGGCTTGGTGAGAGGGAAAGGTAAGGTGTATCATTTTAGTTATTGATTTGAGCACGGATTTACTTTTCACGGATGCATTAGCATGAATTTCAAAGTCAATTTTGTGTCAGCTACTGGGTATTATCATTCAATGGTTGCTTCATTTGTCTCTCTTGTTGAATACCATGATTTATAGGCACTTATCATGTTGTGATTACCTCCTATTGTTTGTTTGTTAGACTGGCTCATCTTCATGTGAATCACCAGAGCGAATTAAAATGCTGAAAGCTGATATTGTGGCGATATCAGAGAGGAATGCTGAGTTGAAGAAGCAAGCTAGGGAGCTAAATGAAAAGCTGCAGCTGGAGGAACAAGGACAAGATCATGCTCAGAAGCAGGTTTTGTTACTGGGTAAACAGCAGAAAGCTGGTCCTTTTGGTACCGTCAAGGGTTTGAGAACTAACCCAACTATTGTTCCTGATGAGTCTGTGAATCCTAGACTGGCAAAACTCTTGGAGGAAGTTGCTGTACATAAGGAGCTCATTGTTGCACTTGCAAATTCAAATGTGAAAGCCATGTTAGAAGTGTGGTTCACTAACATCAAGAAAGCTGGTATACGCAATTACCTTGTTGTAGCATTAGATGACCATATTGTAGATTTCTGCAAGTCAAATGATGTTCCAGTGTATAAGAGGGATCCGGATAGCGATATTGATTCGGTTGCAAGAACAGGTGGTAATCATGCTGTTTCTGGATTGAAGTTCCGTATTTTGAGGGAATTTTTGCAGCTGGGTTACAGTGTTCTTCTGTCAGATATTGATATAATATACTTGCAGAACCCATTTGATCATCTTTATCGTGATTCAGATGTTGAATCTATGTCTGATGGCCACGATAATATGACAGCTTATGGATTTAATGACGTCTTTGATGAACCTGCCATGGGTTGGGCTCGTTATGCTCATACAATGAGGATATGGGTTTACAATTCTGGATTCTTTTATATAAGGCCTACACTTCCTTCCATTGAGCTTTTGGATCGTGTTGCTGGTCGTTTGTCTAGAGAGCCGAAGTCATGGGACCAAGCAGTTTTTAATGAGGAGCTTTTCTACCCTTCACATCCTGGGTATGACGGGCTCCATGCTGCGAAAAGAACATTGGATATATTTTTGTTTATGAACAGTAAGGTCCTTTTCAAGACAGTAAGGAAAGACCCCGCGTTAAAAAAGTTGAAGCCAGTAATTGTTCATGTAAACTACCACCCAGATAAACTTAGAAGAATGCAAGCAGTTGTGGAGTTCTATGTTAATGGGAAGAAAGATGCATTGGATCCTTTCCCTGATGGTTCTGAATGGTAGGGATACTTCTACAACTACAGAGAGGACTGTGAGAGATTTAGTTTTTCTCCCCCAGACCACTGTACAGGTTGGGGTTGATTTGATTACTTTTGAAGAGTAATGTGAGAGACCTTTTCTTTGATATTTTGGTTTTTGTTTTACCTGCAGTTGATGGAAAATATTCTTCTTTTTGTTTTCCTTAAAAAACTTTAGTGTATTGTTCCTGTAACATTAAACCTTCGTCGGAGCACCAGTCCCCTCGTGACCCGAGCTATAATGATCAGGTTCGTCATGTTTTTGCAGGGTACTGACTTTTCTGCAACTTGCAAGCAAATTCTTTGATGGTTTCTGGGATATTTGATTCTTTCTTATAGAGCTACATTTTGTTGCATCTTGGTGGAGCCGGGATCAATGACTCCGGTGGGTTCTTAGGACGTGACTGGACTAGCAAGGACCATGAAATCATGGATCCTCAAACTCTTGCATCCCTTAGAAAAGCAAAAAATTATTGCATTGAACTTGGGTTTATATGGACCATTAGTATCTCGTCACGTGGTGCAGTGGATCCAGAAGTACTTGTGTGAATGATTGTGGTTATTTTTAACAATATTTTTTATTTAAAAAATATTTTTCAATTTAATATATTAAAATAATTTAAAAATATATTATAAAATTAGAGGCTATTTGCATTAGTAAAATAATAATTATCATTGTAATTAAAAAAAAACATGTCCCCTCTGTGTCGGGGATAAAGGGTTTCTTTTACATTTTTTGTTGTCATTTATTTTGCTTTTCAAAAAAAAAAACTAGAATTTAAGAGTTGTTTAAACTTTTTATTTTTTAAAGCATGTAAAATATCTAGATTGCTTTTAAAATAAATAAAAAACTTTAACCAGTGATAAGGGATGTTTGTCTTTCCATTATGATTTTATTATGAAATTAAAGAAAAGTTTAGTAATTAAATAAATATAATTATTAAAAATATAGTTTTTATTAAAAAAATTTAAATTAATTTATTTTTCTTTTAAATTTATTTTTTGTTATTTTGATTATTATTTATTTTATTTAAAATAATTTATAAAATTAATTTTTAAATTTTATCCTTTAATTTTTTATGTTAGATTTGATCACCGTTCATTTTATTGTTATTTATTTTTTTAATTCTTTTCTTATTTTTTTAATTTTGTTCTTTTTTAATTTTTGTATGTTAGATTTTATTTTTATTTTTCTTTTTATTATTCTTTAAATTATTGTTTAATTTTATCTCTCAACATTTAATTTAATGTCAAATTTAGTTTTTATTTTTTTCATTACTTTTATTTAGATTAATTTTTTTATTTTATATTAAATTAGTTAAGAATTGAACTTTATGGTTAAATTTGAATCTAATTTTTCATAAATTATGAATTTAAAAAATTAATTCAAGTTAAAAAAAAATAGCTTGATTTTTTTTATGCTTATATGATATAATAATCAAATTCTTTATCCCTATTTTAAATATTTTATCACATTGTTTATTGTAATAATAGGTTTTTCATCCTAACCGCATCAAAGTGCAAGCACGGGACCTGATTTGTCTAGTTTCTAAAGTGGTTTTCTAATGTGACTGATTTGCTAGTGTGAAGCTGAATCAGGTCATTGTAATAATTTCAGGAGGATTGGACTGTCGTCTTGGCCTTTCGTGGCAGAACCCTCGGTGATTATTGCTTAAGTGTGTGTTGGGTAATGCGAGAATATCTTTGAAAAAATATTTTTTAATTAAAAATATAATATTTAATATTATTATATAAAAAATTTAAAAATGGAAATTTAATGTATTATATATATATAAAACATGTTAAACCAGTTAACAAACAGAGCAATAGTTAACTGGCGGCTGCTCATCTCCGTTCATTAAAGGGATTGCCATGTAAAAGTATTATCTCTATGGTGACCAATCATAGGCCAGTACAATCATTCAAGGTATAAAGAATAAGAACTGGGCGTACACTGCATTTTTTGGTCAGTTTTAATCATATCTGCTGCAAGCAAGACCAAATTCTAGTGCAAAAGACTCGAAAATATGAGCCAGAGAATCAGAAGGGCCAACGGGAGAAAAACAACCTTTACATTTCGTGCTATAAGTGCCTTTTGGGTCATGTTCCAACCAATTTTAATTTGATTTTTCGTTTAATTTACATGGACGGAAGGGAGCCACAAGAAGTTCATGTCTTCTTTCAATCTATGGCAAGCAATAACAGGCTGTCATCCTAATGGACATTGTAGAAAACGAACCCAAAACAAATTGGGATCACACAAAATCTGAATTTAACGGTTGCCAAGAATTAATTTCTAAAAATTTAGTTGACGACAAAGATAGTCTTCTACTCCGGTTGTCGCTTGGAATCTTCTCCTCCTCCTTATCCGATATTCATGCACGCAAAAACACTGATATTCACTAGTGGCTTCAAATACCACTAACCCCACCTTGTATTCTTGCCAACATCTTCCACGTTATTGTTTGAATGTATCTCATCCTCCACGCCTCAATATCATGATTCTCAGAAGAGAAATCTCTGCAAGTTCTTGATTCAACAACAAGAACCCCATCAGGACCAGCAGTTCCATGATCACAAAGCTTGATAGGAGTTTCCCGCCACTTTTATTTTTGTTCAAGTTTGTCTTGTCCAGTTGAATTAATCTGGTTTCGTGGGTATTCCGTATTGGTTATTGTTTGAAATGGAGAGGTTTTCTGAGAGAGAGAGTGCTCTGTTAGGTTATAATTTCCAAAGACCTTCTATAAACCATCCAGGTTCTTCTCCAGAGAGCCAGTATGGAAACTCAGATATTGATTTTACCGATGTTTTCGGTGGCCCACCGAGGCGATCGTCACTTCAGGAGGTGCAGTATAGTTTTTCTGAAACGACAGATTCATTTGCATCGCCAAGTGGTGATGTTGATACCAAGTTGTCTCGCCACAGTTTGTCTGGTCTAAATGACAAGCCAGTGTTTGGAGGTGAAAATGTCAATAGAAGGCGATATCCAAACGACGGGTTCTTTGGTGATATTTTTAGAGGCAGCGAATCTTTGGGTTCTTCTCCAAGGAAGCATGAACGTGATTCACTTTCTTCGACTCCAGGTTCAAGAGTCTTAAGCCCTGCTGAATTGCTGCCACATAGAGCTGATCCCTGGAGTCCATCACCGCCTGCACAATTCAGGTTTTGGCTTCATTCCGAGATGCTATTTGCTCTATCCTGTACGATTTAAATCTTATGATTTATATATATTTTTAATCAGTTGACATAAATCACCGATTGGGAATTCTTTTATACCATAAGTGTTGATGATGTCTTTTCTAAGGTTGTTTCAAAAGTTTTTCGGGATTAAAGTGATGTGGTAGTGGTTATTGATTATTTATCTTGCAGTTGTTCTTATCTGCACAATTATCTGCTTGGATTTTGGTGTCTTTTGAACAAATGCATCCCAAGAGCTCAAATATTGTACTGATAATTTTGCAGCCTCCCTGCCAAACTGATTAAAGGGACAGACTTGCCGACATTTATTTCTAGTGCCCGTGACCATCACAAAAATAAAGACGGGGCTTCAAATGGCATCAGCAATTATACATATTCTCCTTTGTCTAGATCTGCAAGCCCAACGAACCTCGTTAGAGACGAGTTGACTAATGATGTCTCTCGGCAGAGCGCTTTATCCAAGGAGCCATCTCTTAGTAGTGAGGAGCCATCAAACGCGACCAAACCTGAAGAAACAGACAAAAGCAGAAATTTGAAAAGGGATTCAGATGGTTCTGAAATTCCGACAAACAGAAACCAATTTCATTTTTCTATTTACAAGTGGGCAACCAAAGGATTACCTTTTGCGATGCCTCTTAGAGGAGCTAACAAATCAAGACTGAATGAGAAGTGTAAACTTCAGAGATGTTCAAGTACTAATGGATGGACAACATGCGAAGGTATAGCAAGAGAATTACGTTCAGCAACTCCACATGATATTGATATTCCCTCATTCAGTGGTCGAATGGAGCTTGACAAACAAGATGATCACTTCCTCTTCGACACAAGCATTCAGGGTGAACTAGAAGCGTGTCAAATTCTTGAGGACACAAGTTTCCCTATATCTGAGTTGGATACTCCAAGCAATCTTCAAGTGATTGTTGAAGATGATCCTACAAATCCTGCCTTAGGGACTTCAATAGAAACAAAACATCACTCTGCTCCTGAAACAGGCTTATTTGGAAAAACAAAGGAAGAAATTTCTGTAGTTACACAAGAGGCTCACAAGACTGAGTTAAAACCACGACGTTCCCAGTTAACTGAGAATGATTATGAACAAGGTAAGCCATGTTCTAGATCCAAGCATGCTCCTTGTGTGATATCTCTAATAACACATTTATTTTACCTGACAGGTATTGATGAGATGACTATTAAAACTGGTTTGAAACAAAGCAAGGTAAAAAACACCAAAAAATCATCTGCGGTTCTTGATGTTAGTGAAAATATAAAGGATGAAGACGAGACAGCGAATAGTGTACGAGTGGATAAAGCTAACTTTCAATTTCCACCTACAAAATCAAGGGACAGCTTTGGGAAGAACAGGGTTAGGGGAAAGGTCAAGGAATTTGTTAAGATTTTCAACCATGGAGTTCCAGAAAAACCCAATTTTGATCTTAATGACTCACAACATCAAGATTCTAGACGAAAGGAAAGGAGCAAATTCAGGACTGAGGATACCACAAGTGAGAAAATGCACTCGAATAATGTGTACGAGAAAAACATGCCAAATGCTTCAATCCGGGTACTCAGCTGAAAATGATTTTGCATTTATTTTGTCAGATTTTAGCAACAACAGATACAATTCGATAGTTTTCTTGATGAGAGTTATGTCCATCTCCTAGTGTATCTAAAATTTTCAACTTTGTTTTGGTAATTTTAAGGTGGATCCTGATACAACGGCGAGCAATCTCAAGTCCGCACGCGTTTCTTCTGGACGTAAGGATAGATCAGTGCCAGCTACAGGTATTTTTCTAGTAATCTTCAACCAGATGACTGCGGCTTGGATATGTAATTATGAGATGCGTGATGCGAGAGGTTATTTCAATTGCTTCATGTAAAACTGAAGATTTTGGATCCCATCGACCTGGACAATTGATTTTTATGTGCTTTTTAATATCAATTAGATTGAAAATGGTGAAGCAGCTAGGTATATTCCATGTTCAGCTCTGACTCATGATTCAAATATTCCAGTTGCTATGCAATTTCATTAGCAAGTGCTTCTTTTATTGAACTTGCTACGCCATTTTACAAAAAGGTTTTGGAACCGGTGTTGATAGTTATCAAAAATGTGATATGTGATGCATTAAAATGTTGTTGACAGCAGACGTTCCTAATGTCTCAGAATCAACCATTGGAGATCCAGATTTGTCCTTCCTCCTGGTATGAGATTCGTCTATATAACCATTAGTCATTTCTACTTTTTTTTGCGATTATTGTCCATTTGCTACATGTTGTTGTTCTCCTTCTGAAATTCAGCGCTGCAAAAAAAAAAAAAAAAAAACAAGAAGAAGGAAGAAGCCTGCATCTTTTGTTCTCATCTGTTGTGTCTGCGTATTGAAAATAATATCGAGGCTCAACTCTAAAGTGAACCACGCCGCTATCTGCTGCTTCTTCTTCTTGGAATGACTAACGAGCTAGTATACTTTTCCATGTGTGCAGATCACAGAATTGCCCCAGGATGAGGAAAGGGGGCCGCAAACCAGCGATAACCATGAGGAGATCCGAGTGAGGAAGGATACAAAGAGACTCCATTATTTCTTTCTTTCAACTCTACTAGGAATTAATAATCGAAAGTTATGCATTGCAGGTCATTAATGATAAAATACAGAAATGGTCGAAAGGAAAGGAAGGCAACATTCGCTCCCTGTTGTCAACTTTACAATATGTGAGCTTGCCTTATACGAAATTCTTTTCTAGACTGCAAATTCATTGATCTGAACTTTAATTACCATAGCCTCAGACCTGCATTTCCTATTTTCTCTGGTTTTCCTATAATTCCTCACCAAACCAAGTAAACTGCATTTCATCAAGTTCCAAGTCTCATCTTTCTGCTTTGACTAATTTAGTTTACCGTACAATTGTTAGAGTAGCTCTCTGGAAGGGCATACTTAGAACTGATATTGGCTGCATTCACAGGTTCTTTGGTCTGGAAGTGGATGGAAGCCTGTGCCTCTTGTTGATATAGTTGAAGGAAATGCAGTGAAAAGAACATATCAAAAGGCCTTGCTCTGTCTACACCCTGATAAACTCCAGCAGAAGGGTGCTACCTCGCATGAAAAAGACATAGCAGAAAAAGTTTTCGATATTTTGCAGGTAGTATCTAATTAAGTTTAAATTCTTGAAGTCAAAAGAATTTACCGACGGCCTCTTGAAGAAACCATTGCCGTTCTATATTCATCTAACATAATTAACCACTCCTTGCATGCACACAGGAAGCATGGACTCATTTCAACACACTCGGAGCAGTGTAACGTGTGACCAGTGAAAGCAAATCGCAATTTCTCATAGGTCAAAGGACATCGAGATGCTTGTTTATGAAAGTGCACATGATAAAATTGCATCTGTGAGAAAAAAAAATTATACTTGGGACTGTGGATAGGTATTTTGTTTGTGCGGTGTGCTGCTGTGTCCTGAAGATACTTCATGCTTGGTTGTCTCATATTTGAGATGTTATAATGGGTTAAACTTTTTATCAATTTAGAGCTTGTTTGGAAGAAGTACATAATAGTAATTTTTTAAAATATTTTTTATGTAAAAATATATTAAAATAATGTTTATTTTTTTATTCTTCTCCTCTAATTTATACTACTAGTTTTATAATGTAATTTTAACTATTTTTTTTTTATTTTTTTTATATAGAATCCACCAATAATATCTCAGACGGGACAAAACATATCTTGAACCTGAACTTCACTGACTTGTGAAGGACAGACGGAGCTTACACGTATTTGACTGGGCTTTTGTGTTTTTATTGGACCCGGTGAGGCAGTCCAATAGGCCCAGATCCGTGCCATATTTGGAATTGAAATTCTATCCCCTGCTCAAAAAAGACCGATGAATTGAAAGTTGAATCATCAAAGCTAACCAAGTGGCCCATTAGGAAAAGTCTTTGGATTTCTTTTTTAAAAAAAAAAAAATTAGAACCGTGGATTAAAAGTTTAGGCAGAATAATATTATTTAAATTTTTTAATAAAATAAAATATTTTTAGTTTGTTGTGTTTCTAAAACACAATATTCATTGGATATTGTTATTTTTAAATGTGATAAAATAATTATCATGATTTAAAATAGTGATATTTAGTGAATATTGTTTCTATGAAATGTTATAATTATCAATTAATTAATTGGTTAGATCAATTAATAATTTTATATAAAAACTATAATTTTATAATTTTTTTAAAATATATTTTATAAGTAAAAATATAAATTTTTGATTGAACTTGCAGAATTAAAAACAAATTTTAATTAAAATTTTAAAAAATTATTATTTACATAATAATTCTTATAAATAATTATAAATAGTTAGATATAAAGAATTATAAATAGTTAGATATAAATTTGTTAGAACTAAAAAGATAGCATGAAAAGAAAAGTTTTTCTTGGTTTTTATTGTTTTTTATTTTAGATTTTGTTTGAGATGGTGATAATAGTTGAGTTAAAAATATTTTTTATTTAGAAATATATTAAAATAATATTTTTTTATTTTTATAAATTATTTTTATTTTTAGCAGTTTAAAAATATTAATTTTTAAAAAAATAAAATGTTTTAAATGATTTAAACTGTATTTTTCCGCGTGGCGTGCGGATAACACGGCTGTCGTTTTTGTTTTTTCAAAAGTACGGCGAAACTTTGTGCGATGATTTCTTCTACGTTACCGGACCCCTCAGCTCTGACATGGCTTTGTCTGGCTTCTGAAACTTGCCGAACAGACAAGGTTGGACATCCATCAAAAATTGCCAAAAAAATTTATTCTTTACCGTGGAAGATTTGAATTGCTAACGGATTCCGTCATAGCTCCCATAGTTTAATAAGACACCATCCTTGTATTAATAATGCCTTTATACTTATACAAAACTCTAAAAGGCGTAGTATAATTATTGTGCACTTGTTTATAAATTAGTATTCTTTCTTTAGTTCGAGAGTAATTCAGTTTTTTACAATAGATTCAGGAGTGTCATTGTCCTTTCAACTTTTTTTAGAAGTAAAATAACTAATTTACTCACTAATAAAAAAAATTAAAAGTATTAACCAAGGGTGTTTCTATCATTTTTTTTTAATAATAACAAGATATTTTTTTTCTTGAAATAAATTTTTTTGACCATATATCTAGAAGTATTTTAGTCCTTTTATTAAGGTGTTTTGGTTAATACTATATCTAAGAAGGTATTTTAATTTTTTTATTTGATAAAATAGTATATAATTTTAAATTAATTTGGATGGATATGAAAACACTTGTAGGTATCCAAACTTAACAGCATCTTTAATGAAGAAGTCAAAATGAAGAGCTAAAAATAAAAAATTAATATTTTAGTTTTTCTTTACTTGTTTTGCACACTCTAAGGAGCAAGCCAAATAAAATACTAAAATATCTTTTTTCTTTCACAAATGCTATTTTTATATATCTCTTTAAAGAGTCAAAACCAACAAGGTGGGACCATTAAAAAATAAACCAATTAAATATAGCCATATAAAAAAAAAATATCAAATATATTAAAAAATAATAAAACACTTATTTTTTCAACTCTAATATAAATGGCTCTTCAAAAAACTTTTTTTTATTGGAATAGATATGGTAAAAAAAACTATATTTATACTATTCAAAATGCTATTTTATCAATTTAACTTTTTAAAATAGCATTTTTCATTGGAGATGCTCTAACCTTTAACTATATTATTGAAAATGTTGTCATGTTTTTTATTTTCAGTGTAGTTCATGTTGCCGATAGATATGAATCCTTTTTGTTTTTAATATATTTAATTTTTTTATTAAAAATACATGTGAGTCTTTTTTGTTTTTAATGTTTTAATTTTAATTTTAATTTTTTTTAATCGAAGACTGGGATTCTAAATTAAATGGCTAGTTGGTTTTAAAAGGAACAGCATATTTCACTTTAAGAACGTGTGTATAGTTTAAATTGACTATATTCAAAGATAGGGGCTCAATCATTACTTGCATTGACCTATACTTAACTGCATTATATACTGAAGGTGCTAGTTGAACTGCTTGTTTGCTGTCAAAAGTAATGGCTGTCGTTGCAGCTAGGAAAGCCCCTGCAAGTAGGAATACAAGAAAAAGAGAGATTAACGAACAAAGTAAAGGCATGCAGGGTTGCCAAACACATTGAACGGGGCTAAAAGAGAAGATCATAGGAATGAATGATCCCGGGGATTGCAAAATAAAATAGATGTGAAAAGGAGGCCAACGAATATCGGCAGAAATGCTAAGAAAATAATGATACGAATCATTTTAAAGCCAAGGTATATGTGTAGATATTAAATTAGAGAGAACCTTTGAGAGAAACATAAAGAGAATGAGTGTGGGGTGGAAAGCCGATCCGCAATGAAGAACATAACATATTTAAACAAGAATAAAACAATTCTCACACTATACAATGACACAACTGTGATGGCTATCAAACAAAATAGTGGATTAGTGACTATCGAAGTCCTCGGAAACGTAAGCTACAGCTCCCGAATTCTAACATTTACTTGCTTCCCAGCAATAATTATCACTCTTAAGGCTCTTTCATTTCATGGTTTGTGGAGGCTGCGAGCTGCACGTTGATCCCGGGCACTTTGACTCAGAAGTGTTTTCTTATACAGTAAATAATTTTTATCAATTTCGTTCCTAAGGTGCCAGACCTTTTTCAAACGGGTCTTCCCATCAAAAAATCATCACAGTGTTTTTTATACAAGTTGTCATGCTCAGTTGAGTCGCTGTAAATCCAAAAATACAAGGACTGGATTGAAAACTGGTGGGTAGATTGGAGACTGATTTGAGGCGCCGGCAAACCAAAAAAGTTGTGGTCTGTCTTTGACATTAAAGAGAGCTCACTCACATGATAAGGAAGGATTCAATGATAAAATTTGATATCTATCCATCTTTAATCACTTCGTTGCCTGAGATTTTGGTGGGAATGCCAGGGCCCATCATCTCTCTAGATTCCTGGACTTGATATAACGTGTGGGGATATTTCTGCAAAATATTTCAAACTTGCCTGAACTATTCGTTTATTGCATCCACGAGTTGCAGGAAACCTCATCTCAAAAAGATGTCTTGCTGCCCGTGATCAGCCGACCCATTTTAGGAAAACACATGCCAACTTACAAACCCTACAGTGCAGTGAATTATTAAAAATATTGTTTTTAAAAATATTTTTTATTTGTTAATATATTAAAATAATAATGTTTTATTTTTAAAACAAAATTATTTTAGCTGTTGAGATTTTGAAATAGCTAGTGGCTCCTGTTCTCCGTGAACATCTTACTTCTCATCTACTTACAGTCAGTCAAAAACTTTATTGCACCCGTGCGCAGAATTGGGATTCTGTCTCCTGTCTTTATCAGGATTTAACTCTTCCTTTTGTTTTGTTTTTTCGATGTTTCGGTGCTTACCAAGACTGCAATTTCTTGGTTGGGTATACTCATGTCCACATTTTAGTATTCTTGATTTTATGTTTTTTTTTTTTTGTTTCCTTTATGTGGTCGATTTTCTATTCACAATAAGAGAGAGTTTAATTAAATGTTTAATCCAGATCTTTATTTCTTTTAACTTTTCCTCCGGGAAACAGTTTGACAAACTTGAATACATCCATAAGTTGTGGCGCAATGATCAACGTATTGCAATGTGATTTCCCATAAATTCATGATTTTTTTATTAAAAAATAGCATTGTTCATTTAAAATATTCGTAAAATAACAAGTTATATATGTTTAAATTGGGAAACATAAAAATTAAAAATAATGCGAGTCTCACATCCAAATTTTAAAATCAAATCCTAAACAATACTTTAACCCCAATCCCTCATCCTCACTGACCCTAAACTCCAAAATCAAATCCTAAACAAATACCTTAACTTCAAATCCTCATTCTAACTAAATATTACAAGTTAACAAAGACAGCATGGTTGATTGGGAGTAGTTGGAATATTGTAATTGTTGTTGGCTAGCTTTCTTGATTGATAAATTATTAATTTTGATCATTTTTTCAATTCAGGTGGTTTAGAGTTTCAAATCATGCATACATGTTACAATACAATAATTTATATGAATATGCCTAAAAACCAAAGAAAATAAAAGAAATTCTAGTTGAAAATGGGCAAAAAAATAATATATTTTCTCCATAAATTAAATTGTTGAATTCCTTATAAATATCTATTATAATAGTCTCATGCCATCATACAAGTATAATGACGAGCATGTGTGTGTCTGTATATATATGTGTATATGTATATGAATATGTATAAAACTATATAAAAAATATAACCTCACTCATTCAATTCAGTTTGGACCGGTTTCCATGCAGTAGGCGGAGGCGGGTTGGGCTGGTAGGGGTCCCGGCCCCGGTCCCTGCAGGAAATACCCTATAAATATTATAAAAATAATTAAAAATTTAATTTTGATCTTTTTAATTTTTAATTTTACTCCTTTAGTTTTTTTTTTCTTGCTCCGTCCCTGTATCCATGGTGTTTGATTCAAATTATAATCCTTTGACACCATGTTTCAAAGAAGAAGAAAAAAAAAGAAAAAGAAAGAGAGAAAAGAGAAGAGTTGGCTTTTGTTGTCGCACACAACATATTTGTCGATATCGATTCAAGTTCTTATATCTTTAGACTTAAGTTTTTTAACAATGGCACGGACATCTTTAAATTTTGAAATAAAGAGAGAACGAGTAAAATAAAAGACGTGGCAGAAATTCTTGCCTAATAATTACCAGATGGACCCCGTACACGGCTCTGTGTAAAAAGAAGACATGTCATCTTCTTGAGCTTTATTCTTGAGTGTGTTTTTTTTTTTAAGGTTTTAATAATTTTATGGCATAAAATAACTTGGGAAGAGAGAAGATAAGAAAGATGATGAGCAATTCCACTTTCTTTTTTAAACTCCAAAAAGGTAGCATTGAAACTTTTGTACATACAGTTCTGATGCTAACGAAATTTTATTTGGAATCAAAATGAGACATTACTAAATCTTAAGGGGCTAAAATAATCCAGCCATTTTCCTTTCCTCCTCACCTAAATAACCACCATCCTTTATCTCCCTTGTAACCTATAAGGTAATGATGCTACCATACTAGTGTTAGAGGCATACACTGATACGCAGGAGAGATAGGAAGAGAAATTGACTGTTGGCTTTTACCCTGCAATAGTGTGTTGGGGCTACATAGTTTTTTATTTATTTTTTAGCCTTTTTGTTGTTTTGTGTCAGGGAGGAGTGAGTGTTTCAGAATCAGATAGGCCCTCCTTTTCACTTGTTAAGGGAGTAATTATTGCTCTCACTCACTGTGGATTACATTTCAATGGTGCTTCTTAGAAAGGTGGTTTTCTTGGGCTCTAATGCCTACTCTTACTGATAACAAATCTGTGAGTTCTTTTCTTAACTCGGTCCCTCTTCTTTTCTATTTTTTTGGGTTTAAGTGCTTTTCATTTAAGGGCTTTCTTGATTCTGGGAAACTTTGAAAAATAATTCAAAAAGAAGAGAACTTGCTGTCTTGATGCTTCATTTTAGATGTTGTTGGATCCCAAAGTTCTCTCTTTTAAAATAGTTCCTGAAATTCTTTACTCATAACTAAGCCAAACTGTATAATTCTATTCCTTGTAATCTTGTTTTTGGCTGTTCTCTAGGTTTACTGGTTTTTGTTTGATCTGTTACATTGTTGTGCTGTTACTGTTTATGATTTCAACTAGATCTGTAACATTTTTTCCTTCAACTACAAAATCTAAAGGCAATGCTGCAATTCCAGTTTCTCTTGTCGAGAAATTTGGTAATATTTTTTTTGTTGTTGGAAGAATTCATGACTAGAATTTCGGATTTAAAAGTTACTGCATTTTATGTAACTCAATTGATCATTTTCTATCCTAAAAGCCATTCTGTGAAAATAATTACTTCGGAGATGTAATTGTTTTGAAGTGATGACTCTTTGGAGTATAATATAGTCATGCTGCATGTAAGGGATTTAAGTACACGATTAGTGTCTGGCTGGACCTCTAGAGTACAAAGGAATCTAGCAATACACTACCCCGTTAATGTATTTTAATTAGTTGAGTTTTGTATATTTGGCTTAAGATGCTTTGGTTTGCCAGCCATAAGTAGTTGGACTAAGACTTGTTAAAAGTTTTGATCATCTCTCATGGTGAATTTGATAGTCTAAAACAATGTACTCCTATTTTTGCTAATTATTTAGGATGACAGTCAACTAGAGTTGCAGATGGTTGTTATGATTTTGACAAGTCTGCAGATTCTGCAATGTTGTATTCTATTATGTTTGAAAAGATTACCTAAAATATATTAATTTTTCTATTGACCGTTTCTGAGATTCAAATAATTGCCTAACAGGGGAGTTAAAAACTAAACAAGGGAAACAATGTGCTGTAGAGCCAAAAAAAAAACTCTTGCATTTAAGTTTCAGTGAGATCAACTAGAGAACAAGACATAACTAATAGATTTCTGTAGTGAAATGGATATGATCCACAAGAAGCAGGACTCTGATTCTCATGAAGCGTTGAAAGAATAGACTGTGATTTTGAGTTGGTTTTTTATTCATTTTTGTGGAAAAAGCTGTTGTTTAAATTGTTACAGCAGTTGCTTGTTTTTAATCTACAAAAAGTCTTTTGATTTTGTTCTTCTAGGGGCTGATGCTTGATAGTTTCTTGTATCTGCAGTTTGGGGGCCAGTATTAGTTGAACTTGGGTCTTACTCTAAGGAAATATGAAATTTGGATCAAAGAATGGATGGAAATCCATCATGCCCCTTCGTTTGAAAGGCAAATCAGCCACCCGCTTTTGTTTGTTTCCCAAACCAAGATCAGCAAACTATGGTCCAGGCGATACACCAGTTTATCTCAATGTGTATGACTTGACACCCATGAATGGCTATGCCTATTGGGCAGGCCTCGGCATCTTTCACTCTGGTGTGGAAGGTAAGGCTTTTTAGTTTCCTGTCTGGAGATCAGATCATCAAAGATAGGTTGCCCTTCGCTATAATGAGAAAAATTGAGCCCCAGATATCTTATTCTAGTTCCTCATTCTTGCTATACATTAACCAACCTCCAGCCAAACGAGCGCATGCTTTGTGTGTTGAATGAAAATACTGCAATGCAAGCAATGGATTAAAGCCCTATCCTGCTGCATTTTCTTCTTTTATATCACTCTCCAATTTGAAGTTAGTTTAGATATCATATTTTCTCACTGCCCTCTTTCCACTGTGCAGTTCATGGTGTAGAATATGCATTTGGAGCACATGACTACCCAACAAGTGGTGTTTTTGAGGTTGAACCTCGGCAGTGTCCAGGGTTCAAGTTCAGGAAGTCCATCTCTATCGGGACCACATGCCTGGATCCTCTTCAGGTTAGGGAATTCATGGAGCGGCATGCTGCAAGATATCATGGTGATACATATCACTTGATTGTTAAGAATTGCAACCATTTCTGCAAGGATGTGTGTTACAAGCTGACTGGGAAATCAATTCCAAAGTGGGTAAATCGACTTGCAAAAATAGGTACCTTTTCACTTAACCATTTATCAAGTAGAGGACTTAGAAATTGCTGCATGAAATCATTAACAGAAACATTAGGTACCTTTTCACTTAACCATTTATCAAGTAGAGGACTTAGAAATTGTTGCATGAAATCATTAACAGAAACATCTAGATTTATGCAACTGAAAATTTCAATTCTTAAGTACTTTTGACCTTGCTGGAACATAAATTGGTTGTGTATGCATGTTGGAGAAAAGAGAGAGGAAGTAATATACTTTGGTCTTTTAGTTTCTCCTATAGAACCTGAGATGCTGCGTGCACCTTTTTTTTTTTTTTCAAACTGTACATCCCCTGTAACCATCAGCATCGATAACCTCTGTGAGGGACTCACCTTACTGTAAATGTCACAAAAAGATGACTTGTAGACTCCCCATCCCTGGGCAGAACAATTTCTACGGCATCCATTCTTTTTTGGGGCAGACTGGCAGAGGGTCGATGGTTTTGGTTGTTTCTGTCAAAAATGTTCCTCTGCCCTGGAACTATTTCACTGGACATGGCTTATGCATTATGCAATTCCGGTCGCAGGAAAAGTCCATTTCCACTCTAAAAGGCCCCTTGCTGAAAATAGGGTTTTCCAAAAATGATAGTTTAATCATGTATTTCTAAAGGAAAAAAGAATTCTATGGACGAGATGAATCCAAAGAAAGCATTATCTTTATGTTGCGTGACTTCACCTAACAAGTGTTCACAGTGTTTATGTTGATCCAAAGAAAGCTGTCTTTAATTCTTAAATTGCATTATGTCACCTCCCAAGAATATATGATGATTGTCTTTATTTCCTTAGGTTCCACGTGCAACTGTATACTTCCTCAGTCCCTTAAAATATCTGCTGTGCGACATGACCCCTGCGGCCAACCTTATGACAGCGAGTGGAGAAGGTTGAGAACCGCTTTTAATTGCCTGTCTTCAATCTCAATGCGACAAAAGCAGCTGTCAACATCATCGTTATTGCTACAATCGCCTTTGAAAGGCTGCTTACCATGGGAATTGAGAAGGTCTATGAATGGTTCCTTAAAGGAAAGATGAAAACTACTTCCCAAACGGTTTCTTTAGCATCCATTGAGGCATTGATACCTCTGCGTGGTGATTGGCGACCAAGTCCTATATGGTTAACTGGTGGGTTTGTTCAAATGAATGGTTTTTGGATGTGGTGATTTTAGCACTTTCTGCTGTTGATAACCATTGGAGCACCCTTGTGAGTAGTGAGTTGTGCCTGATCTTTTTTTAATGTCAATGGCCATCTTTTGGCAGGCACATTTAATGGTATAATGTTTGTTCAGTTTGTATATACAACTGCCATTTCGCGCGCTATTGACTTCTGATAGGTTTTTCCTGTACAAGGTAAATGAAAAAAGGAGGGGGGTAATCATGAACACAAGCCACTAGAGATTCAAAAAAAAAAAAACTTGATTGTGTAACCCGAGTGCAAGAACCCTAGACGGACACTAAAAGGAGTCTAAAGCAGCAGGCTCTGTATTTCTTTAATTTAATCAGCCTGAGAATTTGCAGGCAGCAGTAAGCGCTTTTCAGATTTTGTTCCTACTATCATTACCTCAGAACATTGCCTGCAGCAATCTGGTTTCTTTAATATGAAGCTCAGGAGAATTGGAAAAACATGATGAACGTGCGCAGCCATTTAATGGCCCCTTTCCCCCACGATTCTTTGCAGAGACCATCTAGACAGAAGGTGATGCTACTTCTATAATTGCCAGAGTTCAAGAATTAACGTGCCTAAAAAATTTGTGTTAAGAAGATAACTTGCCCGCCCCTCAACAAAAATCTGAATTCATCAGATACAAATCAAGTACGCATTGTGAACTCTGAAATCTAATTGATCCTTTTAGTAGCAATGGTAGTGTATGAGCCACCTCTATGTGTAACATATAGAACTCCCCGATTGCTACCAGATAAAAAGATGTGGAATCAAAAGTAAATGCCCTGCTTTGTAAACGCCAGTTCAGCTCCACAAAGATTCTACAAAATCCAGGTAAATGCATCTCCAATCGAGGACATACGAGACACTATCCTGCTCATGATTCCTAGAGTTTTTAATCTTTTCTGTTAATCTTAGAATCGTACTGTAAAATATACAGAGGGCGAATCCTAATTAGCATTGTCAAAACAAACCTGCAGGAACAGGAAACAGATAATTCAGTTTAGCAGATGCAACGTTCTATCTACAAGGGTTACAGGGAATTCAGTAAACTCACTGAGAAAAGCATGTTTAACACAAGTTACATAATCCCAGAAAGTTCCTAAAACTAGTTTGTTTGCCAAACATTCACCAACACCTTTAAAACTGTATTCAATGGCCACAATTCCCATAGCAAGAATTCACAAGTCAATACCAACATCCTTTTCTTATCCGAAAAGGTTGAGTATTATCACCTTGTGTTTTGACTGTTATTCATGAGCAAATGCCCATTATAATGTTAAAAGCTCAACCCAGAATAGATTATCAATTGGAAGCTAGGCCATGAAATTATCAATCGTCCTTCTGATGCAAAACATTAGGCAGGCTATTATTACCATTCAGAGCAGCATGATATATTCGCTTCTCAGCAAGTCCAATATCTGACATTATTAAATGACCCTGCAGCCAAAATAAATGCAGAAATCAAACAATTGTTGGTACATATGGCAATTTGGGATACAATTCTAAAAATTTAAATGAGATCACAGTCATGACTTCTGATTGCATAATTCTAAGTTACGAGAGCGCGTATGACCTTAGAAATGGAAGAGTAAACCACCACAAGCTTATCAAATTGTCTCAAACCGTTCAATATCCAATGTAAGGGAAATGCATACCTCACAAGCCATCAACCGTCGGACATTGCTAGCATATAGCTTTGGATCATCCTTCTCTTCTTGTGATGGGTAGTAAACAGGAAGCCATATTGCTTCCATTTGATTCATGAATTGACAGAAAAGATAGAAAGCATGACCTGCCTGCAAAATGAAGCACATACTGAAGCTTAGAGAAAAATTTAAACATATTAGTAGGTCTGAATTTTCTAGCAGCATCATTTCTGTACTAACACATGCAAAAACATAGATGAAAAAACAGCAGAAAGACTACCCAGGGAACTTCAAATCCAACTTCACATAAATGTTTGGTGCATGACCCTGTAGAGGCTATAAACCTGGCTGTCTAGTTTCTTCCAAGTATAATTGATTTTATCATGAATGACATGAATAACTGGATAGACAAAAAACTGACCTGTCTGCTCTTAAACCTTGAACCTCGCATTTACTAACATTTCTGTGAAACCAAGCAAAGTCCATTTCCACAAATTATTCATAGCTTCTCTTCTTTAATGGTTGACCAGGCACTTAACTAGATGTTCTGACTTCTACAAAAACTCTAAACTCAAGCCACCAAACAAAAAGTTCTCATCAAAATTTCATAAGAAAAACTCACCCCAGATACTGAATCCCAGGCAAGACTGAATCGCTGGTATGGATACCTAAGAATCACTGGACGTACAGGAGCTGTAGCTAAGAATGCACCTGTCTTAAATGGTAGAAGGAACTCTCCGTTTGTTGTCGTGCCTTCTGTTGTAAGATTAAAGATGATTAATTACCTTTTAGTCTGCTGAGCACATCATAGTCAAGCTATATCACCCATATTGGGGAGGCATATAGTGTTGTGGTCACCCAAGACAACATTCAAACATGCAATAATAAGTGCAGTTCTGTTCTTTAACCATTAATTTAATACTAATTATATGTGTCCTTACAATTGAATGCAACTCATATATACGAACAACCCAATCTCTTATCAATTTGGAGAAAAGGAAAAAATATCCCTTTTCATGCAAAACAATTATAAATACATCAGGCAATTTATGAATCACACAATGGGGAAACCATAAGAAAATGATGAATTTAACAGATCCATTAAGAAAAAAAACTAACGTCGTGTTTGTTTTTGTATTTCAAAAACACTTTTAAAAAAAAATTGATTTTTTTTATTAAATTCGAATTAATATGTGTTTAGTGTTTTCAAAGCATTTTGATGTGCTAATATCAAAAATAATTTTTAAAAAATAAAAAAAAATCATTAAAATGTATTTTAACACGAAAAGTTATTTGAAAAGTGGAGATTTTACATTAGATTCATCGCAAAACACTATTAATTATTTGAATAGTTTTTTTTTTCTCATTCCTTTGGTGTCTTTTTTTAATTATTTTTAATTTAATTTTTATAAAATTATCCAAATCTTATGATGAGGACAAGTCTAACGAGTTAACTCAATTTACTTGAGTTTTTTCATCTTTTTACTAACTAATTCTTTTCTTGTAAATTCATCATTCAACAAAGGATTGATTGAGAATCAATCCTTATAATTTATTTTGATTTATTTTCTATGAGATTATTTTCATTTTATGATTTAGGTCCAGGGATTAGTGAGTCAACCCGGGTTGACTTAAGTTGTTTTTTAATTGATTTTTTAATTTTAATTACATTCTTTAATTTTGGATTTACTGAAGATCGAGCTTCATAATTTTTTACTTTATATGAGGTTATTTCAGTTTTATAATCGGAACCATGAACTTGAGTTAATCAGTTGAATAGAATTTTTTTTTCTTTTTCTAATTGATATATTTTTTTCAATTTTATTATTTAATATTGGATTTATTGGAAATTAGACTTTATAATTTATTTTGATTTTCTTTCTATGAAATATTATTGTTCCATGACCTAATATGTGGATTAACAGATTAATCCAAATGAATTCAATATGTTGTCTTAATTTGTTTTAAAAAATTCATCTTGAATATTTATTTTGAGTCAAATTAAGTTTTTATATAATATTCAGATTGTTTTTAAACCTGTCAAGTCGATCAAATTATATTAAATCAATTATCATAAAATTGTTTTTTTTTTAAATATACTAGAAAAAACATTAATAACACTTAAATTTTTTTATATTAAAAAAATTAATCCAACCAGCAACGTTGTGCAGGCAGGTAATCTAGCAGATACTAACCAGGAAAAAGCATCATCATCGGAGCAGATCTATTTTCGTGAGCTTCTTCGACTCCTTTAGTCACAACGCCTGCAAGGAGTGGAGGAGGGCACTGAAATTTCACAAATAATTACATTCTCATTGTTAAAATATATTATATTACTCAGCAAAAAACAACAGTAGTATTACGCATGCCCATATTCCATGTTTTTTAATTAAGTAGTATATCCCAGTATCGGTGCTCCGTTTCCCCAATCCAGATCCAGTGAGGAGTTTCTACAGTCAAAACAGCCATGAGCTTTTCTTCTCTAGCGGTGATCTTAATTTCTCTATTGAAATCACCGGGTACTGAATTATGGTCAGAGTAGTGGCTGATAAAATATGCCACGCAGCTTGAAAATTGCGAAAACCTATGAACATGAAATCTATGGCACACACTAATCGAGCTTCGAAAATAGTCCAACACTTAAAGCTAAACACTACTAAACCAAAAAGAAATGCTGAGAGAGTAGCTAACCACTTAGTTTTCACCATGCACCAAACATCAATAATCTGTGAACCTGAAACACCCTTGAAGTCAGATGACCTGGAATCCCGCTGAACATATACACAACCAAGGCACTTGCTGTAGAAAATAAGCAATGGGCATCACAACCTTCCCCCATTCAAACCACATAATACATGAAAAGACATCGATATGTCATTCAGCAACATCAGATGGAAACCAACAGTAATGGAAATAAATTTTCTGATAAACATAGTCCATACGTAGTATACTAACCTGATGAGACCAACTAAAGGAAGTTTAGCCACTGATCTCTTCAGAGATAAAATCCCGGTTCAAAATCATCACAATTAGAGAAACAGAATTGTGTCAATAACACAACAAGAAATGCTGTCGTCAATTAAACTCCAGATTCCAGCATAAGTAAATTCTAAGAGACTAAAGTCTAAATAGTAAACAAGAATCAGAGCATGAACAAACCTTGGCAACAAACCTTGGAAAAGAAGCAGACATGTGGTACAAGATATCTAAATACGAAACATGATTTGATAGTATTGCCCCCGATCTTTCCAGATCTTCAGATTGATCTTTTCCCTCATTCTGCCCAGAAGATTTTAAGAAATGGAGAGGTAAAAATAAACAAGAGTGAGTTCAGTTAGAGCAGAATTTAAACGTAATTAGAATTAAGAATAAATAAATAAAACCACTACCGTCATAATCATATCATTAATTCCTTGATATTGTAATCTCAGGCATTAATCTTGATTGAAATTTTTTTTACGAGAAACAGAATCTAAACAAAGTAAAAAACATCAACATCAAAGCATAAATAAGGTCACCACTACAATCATTATCAAATCATTAATTACACTAGCTCCCAAAAAAACCAAAACATAACGATGAGCAGCAGCAGTAATAAATATATATATATACCCGGGAGGAAGATTTAATTTGATTAGGCAGTTCAATATCTCTATAGCTTTCACTAATCCAATAAAACCCTAACACGAAAAGCATTAATCTAGACAAAAACCTCCCACACCAAACAATAACCGCCCTTCTCCACCCTCCCATATGAGCAAAATCCTCCTGCCCCTCCTCCTCATCCCGATTCGGCGCCGAAAACAGCGTACAAACCTACAAATAACATAATAATTAATACACCACCAATATAACCAATGCAAGCACGAATCGTATCGGCAATAGTGTAACCACCGCGATTGCTGAAAGAACTTTCTCAACCAATGGTAACTCCCCACGTCCCATCGAACCGTACACGTCACTGCGGACGAATGCAACAAAATTTTTCTCCAGCTCCTCTATGTTCTTCTCTGTTGTCACTGAGTTGACTCGGTTCGGTTCCGATTTAAGAAGCGGACGGTCGTCTTTCGAGTAGGACCCTTCGTCTCGGGAAGACGTGTGGGGTTGTTCGGGTTTGGGGGGGTCCGGATTCATGGATTTGAGCTCGGTTTCCATGATGGAGAGAGAGTAATAATAACTATAGTAACCGGGGATTAGAAATCATATAATAATTGGATAGATAGAGTTCGGGAAGGATAAACAGATCTGACTATGGAACGAAAGGAAAGGAGTGTTGCATGGCATGGTATTGGTTCCTCTCGCCAGAGAAAAGAAGGAAGGTTGCCGTTACGGCTTGCACTCAAAATATCCTTTAAACATTGGGTATTTGCCTATATAGGACGTCATGGAAACCGTTAGGATATGATGCAGCTGGTGTGAGATGATGGATGACGAGGTAATGTTTCAGAAGAAGGTGATTCCATGAAACTGCACTGGTTGTTAAAACCGGATTATGCTTCTTCAGGAACAAAAACAAAAATGATTACCTTCTCCTTTGTGAGATGGACACGACAATGAAGGGAAAGAAATGTTATTAATTAACATTTTTTGCCCCAAAATTCATAAAATAATTACACAAGTGATCATATTTGTTTAATTTATAATTAAAAAAAAAAGTAAATTACAATTATAACCAAAATAAAAAATAAAATTATTTTCTGACATGCATGCTATAACATATATTAAAATATACTTAAACATGCTATAGTATGCTATACACGCGAGGTTTTAGTCCAGTGGTGGGAGAGGTTTGTTCCCTTTCTCCGTCTCTGGATTTGAGTCTTATCATGTACGTTTATCACCTCTACGGTATCTTATCTGTTTCCTAGGCTTGCAAAATGTTCAGTGAGTTGTGGGGATTAGTCGTGATGCGCATAAGCTGGGCCGGACAGCTCATGTAAATCAAATATATATATATATATATATATATACACTTAAACAAAACTATCAAAAAAAAAAGTTGAAAAATGGTTCCTGTCTGAGGACTCTGAACACTTTCCATGAAACAAAAAAATCCTAAATATACTAATATACTAGTTTGAGTGTTCTAGTGTATAGTCTAATCAGTGGCCATGTATTTAACATCAATTCATCCTCGAAGATGAAACTATTTTCCACTTTGTCACTTTCATTTGCTCGACATCTCTGATACGGATTATAACAAGGAAGTGATAATTTTGTACTTCGCAACAAAGAATATTGAAATGTTCTTTTCCATGTAATTTATTTGTTATTATTATATTGATTAAGACACATTAATTTTTTTATATTTTCATGCATAATGTGGTGGCTTCGATGCTCTTAAAAGAAAAAAAATAAATAAATTGGAATCCATGGATTTTTAAGTTTTTTATGCTTTAATTATATAATACAATGAGTAAACTGTCTTGAAAAATTAAAAAAATAAAACTAATGTCCACGAACATTTTTCTATTTTTCTAATTGCTTTTTAGTTATAATCAATTTAAATAAAAAAAACAATCCAATCTTTTAATAAACATAAATATAATTAAAAAATAAAAAATAATTTGCTCATGCATGACACACGCTAGCATATGGAAAGTTTCGATGCTCTTTAGATGATGCATGCATCATCTTCATATGATCAAATACTATCTTCGGAAACAATATTAAAAGCATTAAATTATCCTCTTTTTGGTGGTCAGGCGTATATGCATGGAGTTATAATTGGGTTCTAATAAAAAAAATTTCTTTTTTTCTTGCTTTTCTCTCTTTCTGCCTTGGATTTCTTGCTTATCCTTTAAAAAAACAAATGCATCTGTTATTTTGTATTTGTATCGATTTTAGTTTTCATTATTTTAATTACTATTAATTTTGCTTTTGATGCCTTTTGAAATTGATGTTATTATTTTTTTTCATTTAATTTTTGTATCTAATTTGATTTTTATTCTTTTGATTACTATTTTTCTATCCATTTCTTGATTAATTTTTTTCAATTTCATCCCTCATTATTTTATTTAATTTAATTTAAGTATCCAATTTGATCTTCATTCTTTTGATTGCTATTTTTTATCCTTTTATTGATTTATTTTATTTTTAAATTTCATCACTTATTATTTTATTTTATTTATTTATTTATACTAGAGTTGATCCTTGTTCTTTTAATTACTATCTATTTTATTTTTTAATTTTGATTGATTGAGAATTTTGCTTCATGATTTTTTCGAGTTGTCTTCTATGAGTTAACTCCATCTTATGACCTCAAGTTATGAGTTTCAAATATTAGACCGATTTGACATTGGTTTTTTTTATTTAGGTTATTGGGTCTTTAGCTTTGTGATCTCCCCCCTCTCTTTTTTTTTTATATATAGTTATCTTGATATCCTAAGTTGCATGTTATTCAAGTTAACTCGAGTTGATTCAGATTTGTTTTATATTTTCTCTTGTTGATTTTTTTTTCTAGTTGATTTCATTGTTTTATTTGAATTCTCTTATACAAGGTTAACCCTTACTCACAATTGAGTTATAAATTTGGCATGCTAACTTAAATCAAGTGTTTTTATCATTTTTTAAAATTGATTTTTTTTAATTCATTATTCAATATTTGATTTTTAAGTAATTTAGTTTCAAGTTTTGTTTATTTTTCTCTTCATGAGTTTATCTTATTCTCATTTATTTTTTACTTAATTATCAAATAAAATCATTAAGATATTTTAAAAATATTCAGAGTCAATCTTTTTATAATATTGTTAAGAATTTATTCTCCTTGATTATCATCGTCGTTAGTTTTTTATATTTATATTATTAAATTAACTGGATTTATTAAATTCATTTAAATCAATAATCAATATATTAATTTTTTTTTACTGTTTTAAAAATATTATTATTTGTAAGTATTTTTTTATATCAAAAAGATTAGCACAAGTGCACAGTCTAGATAAAACTAAAAGTTATAGTTCAGGACTTTATATGGTGAAGGTTGCTTAAAAAAACATGCATTTGCCCTTGATCCACCAGTCTACAGCCCGATTAGACAGTCCTAAAAAAGGACGAACTTTCAGACTCATCTGCATCCTTAGAAAATGCTCAAATAATGATTATATATATATATATTTTCCATGTGATGATTCACTTTTATTTTTTTAAGTTCATATCAATAGAATATTGGGAACAGCTTATAAATTATTAAAAAGAACTAAATCACCATTGAAAAGTGCCGCAGGTGCATATCCATTGTAATTATTTATTAGAATAATATGATGATATTTTTCTTTCTCTATCTAAAAACTTAATACTGTCTACAAGGGTATTGAGATTTTTTCGTTGATTATTTGTTATTATTAATAAAGTAGGAATAAATAATTATTTTTTTATCTTGATTACACAATAAAAATACTTAAATGCCTTTGACAAAAAAAAAAACCTGGTATGGTATCAAGAGGTACTTTAGTGTTTTTATGATAGTTTTTTTTAGTTTTTCTAATTTAAACCAATGAGAAATTTGATTTTTGAATAAATATAAAAAAATAATAAATATTTAAAATGAACTGTGAAACGATAAAAATACTCTTAAAATAACAAATTAAATCTCATGACAAGGTATGCTTTTATTTTTTTCATAATGTTTTTTTTTGTTATCATCAACTTGGTTGAATAAAAAAAAGGAGCATGCATGGGAGGTTTATTTAAAAATTATCATTGAAAATGATACAATGTTTTTTTCTTGTTGGTATGACACGCATGCATCACTGGTAGAGGTCTGGTTTAGCACTAGTGGATCTTTTTTTCCTTATTCTTTCTCTCCTTTTTAAAACAAAAAAAACAATTAAAAAATAAATATAAAAATAAAAAAAACAAAAAAAATTAAAGAGGAGTTTTTAATTTTCAATTGAAGGATGAAATTAAAATAAAATTAATAAAAAATTCAAAAAATAAATTATAAATTAAAAGAATGAGGATCAAATTAAAAAAAATAATATATGATAAATTAGGATTGGAAGATAAAATTAAAAATAAATATTTTTTTTATAAAAAGATCAAAAATAAAATTTAAATATAAAAAAAATAAGAACTAAAATTAAAATATCAATAACAAAAAAAATTAATATAAAAATTTTTGTTAAAAAATAATTATGTTAGTGAAAAACTACCCCATCATGGTTGACCCGCGCCATCTCACTGGGAAGAAAAAATAACAAGAATTCAAATGACACATTGAAATAGCATATTTGACAGCTAATAATTTTTTTAATTTAAATAATATTTAATTTATATTAAAAAATAAATTGCCCTAGATAAGGATAAAAAAGCCAATGGACACCAGATTTATTGATTTATTCGTTTTAAAGGGTAAAGTTGTGATTTTATTGTAATTTTAATAATAAAAAGACAAAAAGCCTTTGTTTGCCAATTCTAAGATTTTTGTCGGGAGAGGTAAATTTAATGATTTTATTATGATTTAAAAAAACAACCCTAATCAAATATCTTTTAAAAAAAAATATACATATCTTTAATGACCAATAACCCGTGCAAAAAAATCAAAATACAGCAATTGATTTATTCAGGAAGGGTAAAATAGTAATTATCTTATTATAATGAATAGTACTATGAGTTATGTGTTGAATAATTTTCCCTTCCCCTCAAGCTTGATTCGGTTTTTTTTTTTTTTTTAATGTGATTTCACTGAAATCATTTCAGTAGTCAAAAAGTTATGGTAGATTGAAAAAAAAAAGGTATGAAGACGACATTAGTATTTTTCATGAGTAGATGGACTCAATATATATGAAGGACCAAATACACTATGAATCCAAATCTGTTTCATTTATATAGCGGGAAGCAGAACGAAAGGCAAGCAGACGAGACAAAGGAAGGGCAGGTAAGCAAGCGCCAGGGATTCCATCTCTTCTCAATTCTCTCCCGCGAAAGATTTCCATTGACAAAGAAATTGCTGTCTCGCATCACCATCACCATGGATCCCAAGCCTTCACCAACTCCACAAAATTCCAATCAAACCCCTAACGAACCGAGACAAAGAGACTTTTTGAATCATTTAGAGGTTTACCTTGCAAAACGAGATGGGGTTGACAAGCTCCTCAAGATCTCACGTTACGCAACCAAGATCATCTTAGCTTCATCCCTCCTCCCGGAAACCTTAATCTTAACGAAACGACTCAAGAGTTTCGAGTCAAGTGTTGGCCTCAGTCGCAAGGCATTTCGACTTGGGAAATTTGTTCAAGATGTCAACGCATTGAGGGACTGTCCTTTTGATACAAAACAAGAAACCATACTCTCAATCTTTGCATATGGAGGTGAGGGTTTGTATTATTTTGTTGAGCAGTTTGTTTGGTTGGCTAAATCGGGTTTGATTGATAGCAAACACTCCAAAAGTTTAGGAAAAGTTAGTGCGTGGGCGGAGTTTGTTGGGTATATTGGGAGTATTTCTTTGAAATTTAGAGATTTGAAGAAATTGAGTGAAGAAGAGGTCTGTCTGGAATCGAGCATTGCAGTTACAGTTACGAGAGGAGTTCGGTGTCAAGAGGGAGAGAGGAGGTTGTGGAAGCTGAGAGAGAAGAAGTTGATGAAGAAATTATCTATTGTGCAGGATTTTGCTGATGGGTTAATGGCCTTGGCTGATATCCGTGACGGCAGAGGGCGATTTTCAGGGCCGCTTTTGATGTCTTGTGCTGGGCTTTTATCTGCTCTGATTAGTACTCGTAAGAATTGGGTCTCTTGCTGAGATTGACAATTGCCGCGGAAGGTATGCTGTTAAGGAATTCATTTTATCTTGATTCTAAATTATATTGAATTTGATGTTTATTGTTGTTGGAAGAAGATGTGAAAGTAATCTGTGGATTTAAAACTGAAATACGAGATAAGTCTTGGAATAGGAGATGTGGTATCTGAGTAATAAAATCAGACCGTAACAATGGAGCCTTATGATCCATTCAGTATTCCATTAATTGCGTGATGTGCAGGAAGATTTGCAGCTGCAAGAGGAACATTTGGGTTTCTTAGAGATTTATGCAATGATAGAAAATAAATTTTTTTGCTTGAAAGCCTCGGTATTAGGATGGAAAAATAACAATAAAAATATGCCCCTAGACTTGCACTTCTTCTTGTATCATGTGACCAAAACATGCTAGAATGCTTTCTCACTACTCATGGCTTCTGTCAGCCCTCAGGTACCTCTCTTCTATTCAACTGTTATTCCGGCCAGAATGATAAACATCTGGCATCTTTGAACTCCTTAGGTTGTTATCTTGCAGACAGAGATAAGATATTGTAACAGTTGCAATAGCATCTGCTCCCCTCTAAGAGGCGGTGTAAAGTTTGCCAATTATTTGTCAACAAATTTAACAGAGAGAGTATGCACCCATCGTAGATAACAAAAGAAACGAACCCTGAGCAGAAGAAACAGAAGAAGAGAGATGAAAAAAAAAGCAAAATCCCGCCACAAGTTCTAGTACTAGGAAACCATTCATTAAGGTTGTCTTAAAAAATGAGAAATATAAAAGAATTTTGTGCAGTAATTGCATCCTCCACAAGTTCAAAAAGGAGAAGGGAACAACTGGCAGATAAAAGAAGCCATGAGAGATTTCAATGCCTGGCATCGAAATCAGGGGCTCCTACTTGCTTAGACTTGGAAAAGTTTCAGCCCACCTGAGTTCGACCCATACGATTGTTGCAGAGATTTTTTCTTGGAGATGTATCTCTAGCTTCCCACTGTAATCAACTCAATGGCAAGTCTTTATCCTTCACGTTTTCTTGCTCTGGCTAAACCGTATCGAGGCCCATGCCCATCCATTAAGAAGTGAAATCAAATCTCTGGCTGTTTTCCTCCAGTTTATGTACCACATTCCTCCCAATAACAGAATCAAGACAATCAAGCACGAGACTCTTGAGATTCTTCATACACCTGTGAGCAGCAAGGTTAATTTAATCTCTCAATGGCATATCAAAAAGAAGAAGAAGAAACCGGAGAAGTCAATTTTGAAACTGCTCCACAGGGATCACGACAAGCAACTCTTAACATGTATTCATAAATTAAGCGCGCGCGCACGGAAGAGAAGAAGACGAAGCATGCATGCCTTTCAGATGAAAACAAGAGCTGGTAATAACAATAAAACGAACAGGATTTTGGATTAGGAATGTTGGGCTCACTTACATGCAAATGTCACGACTAGACAGCATCTTTTTGTAGCGTGGGCATCTGCTTCAACATGGACGTGGATTTTGCTCTTTTTGAGGGTTCTATCTTAGCTAACAGCTCTGTATACACTTGGAACCGCACCAGAACAAGGAAAAACAAACACACGCTTGGCAATCATTAACATGAAAACATGTTACATCATTCATCAAAATGTTATATCATTTTATTATTAATTTCAACGGGTATATGATCTAGTTTTGAATTCAAGAAAATGTTATGAGAGAAATTTTGTTGATCGCATCAATCTACTGATAGATTTCTTTGTCTCGGAGCTTTTGTGAAATTAGCGTCCATGAGCATAAAATCACAAGATCATGGTATACACTCACAAGTAAAAGTTTTTTAAAAAAACAAAAATTACAGATGCATAATACACAATGTAAAGCGTTATGCTTTCTTATTGAGTATCAAATCAATGGGTATCAGTTACTCTTAGTTTGCTGTGCCGGTTCCACTGTCACACAGAAGGATGACACGTTGAAATACAGAAAAAAGAAAACAAAGAAAGAAGATAAATTTCGAAGTTAAACCAAATTAACTCACTTGCCTCACATAAAAATCCCCTTTCTCTGAAGCAAATTTATCAGTAATTCAATGGCGGTTGGATGTGACTATTGAGGTGGGGGTCCCAGCACGGCATCCACTATAGTTCTGGCTTCTGTCTCCCCAGATGGAACAACACCTTCTGCCTCCGCTACCACTGCTTCCTCTCTAAACTTCTTGTAAATGTCACCTTCGTAAAATCTTCTTGTCCTACACATCAAGATAATTGAAACAAGAAACCCCAAAAATGTTGCTGCTGTAATTATAACAAAAGCCTCTCTAAAGCAATGCACCCCGGAGCAATTCAAGTCCTTCCCTGCTTCTCTCTTAAGACCTAAAGCTTCCATTTGTTTCAAGGCCTCTTTGTCATATAAATGACCAGCCACTTTCACATTTAAAATATAAGATCCAACACTATACAAGTTAGAGAAATGCTTAAGGCCAAATATTTCAGATATGATGGCAGACACTAATGGCAATTGTGCTCCAAGGCAGAATCCAATAGTGATTGAAGAGATGTAAAGCGAATGTTCCACTCCAAAAGCGATTAAAACATGGCCAATAAAAGAGAAAAGGATAACAAAAGTGAGCATCAGTGGACGAGGGAACTTGTACTTGGTCAAGGCTACTTCAGAGGCAAAACTTGCAAGGACTCTGCTAAGGAAATTCCATACACTCACAAGGGATGTGAAGGAACCTATATTATGAGTTTTGTAGCCTAGTGAGTCCGCTATCTGACCCAAATTGCCAATAGCCGCTAATGCCCCGCCAACGCCACAAGTTGTTGCGATTAAGATAATTAGCATGTCAATGCTAGAAATAGCTTGCAGTATGGTATAGCCCTCACCTCTACCTGGTTGATTGAAAATGTTCACGATGCAAGAAAATTGCTCCAATCTTCCTCCCAGTGGTGGGGTTACAACTTACAACTGCTGAAGGATTTTCAGCAACGACATTTAATTGAGAATGGTCATTCAGGTTCTGCTTCTTGCTTTGCCAGAGAGTGAATTCTTCTTTTATGACAATAGCAAGTGGAAGAAAGAGTAACGCAAGAACAAATGTGGCACTTGATATATACTCGGATCTAGTAAACTTGAGCTTATTGTGTATGATGATGATGAGCATGATAAACCCAGCAGGGCCCAGGGCAGTATAGAGGAATTTGTAGAAAACTTTAAGCACCTTCTCTTGTTGAACAACTTTCATAATGCGGATTGTTTGTAGAAAAAGTAAGGGAACAATGGCTGGAATCTAAGCAATGAGCAAGATAAGAGACTTGGAGTCGTTTCCATAGAAAGCATGGTATAGTTGTGTCATAATTGCGCCGCTTAGACCGATCAGCCCCTTAAAAAGGGCCTATAACACTACCTCGGCTTTCAGGGAAATTCTCACACACGTAATTAGAGCTCCAGTATTAGGATATGATGCTGCATTTGTGGCAAGACACGTGTACAAACACACTTGCCACAATCGGGGTTTGTTTATGCCACCAGTGACTGTTACCCATATCAAGAAATATGCGCCGAAGTTCATGATTGCACCGATGGAGAGAACCACCCAAGATGGCATATTTCATAAACAAGACCTGCCGAGACTCCAAGATTGCCACCTAAATCTTTGAAGAAGCCTAGAGTATTGAGGGTTGTCTGATCATATCCCAAAGATGTTTTGATATCACCGGAGTAGAGACCAAACATGTAGCTTGTTCCATTGACTGACATAATCAGAAGTGAAGTAAATATCGTAAACCATCGACTGGATAGTGTCTGCAAGCTGAAGCTCTTCATTTCCTTTTCACATATGAACTCAGCCATTAGCATTTCTTTTCCTGGTAGAGAGCCACTAATGCCGAAGGGTCTTTTTTATACCAATAAATAAATGTCGGTGTTTTTTAAAGTCAATTGACACTTCCAAATTCGCATGATTGAAATCACGCCATTCCCTCTATGTGATTTGAACCAGTCACCAACTTACAAAGAACTATAAATTAAGAAAATGACCTTATTCTCAAGCCATGGAAAAATGAATGATATTTTTTCAATGATTCTATTCTCCATATGCCAATGGTTGGACTTGCTTGCTTGGCCTTTCACTTTGGGGAAAGGGATCGAATTCTCATTTCCTCGGCAGTCGAACAAAACCTAATTGCATCCATCAAGTGGGCTCTCACATATAATTCGGCTTCATATAAATCCCATCCATCACTCCCCATTTTGTACACCACTTTTGTTTCTTTTGAGTAGATAGCCATCAAGGCGAGGAAGTGGTTCTTCGATGTGATTTGAGCAAAGTTAACTTACTATCTTTGATATTCTTGCGCAAAGAGAGGCAAGTACCCTTCTAATCCTAATTTTGCAGCAATTACATTCATAAATGCTTCCCTGTTCGCTTCTCTACAAACGTTTTGTTATTATCCATGAAAATTTTATGTCCCATCTCCTAATTTTTTATCCAGAATATTTTTTGTAATATCAATAGCAAGATCCTAGTAGAAACCAAGGGATTGTTAAGCGGTGTTTAGCTAGGGGCTCGGGGTTTATTCCTTTCAAGATCTTAGGATTAAATCTTATTAGCATCAAATCTCTTGGGATCAAGAGTTGCAAGGCTTAACCTCGTATAAAAACTGATTTTGAACTATAGAAATTTGATCTACTACACACAAGCTGGTTCAGAATACCCTGTATTTAAAAAAAAAAAAAAAAGATTTTAATAGACAAGAAGCATGACCATCTCTTTGACCATGTTTTCAACTCATTATTAACCATTTATTATTTGATGTTAGCAGACAAGGAGCATATACATAATTTAATTTTTTTTCTTACTAGAAACATATGTTAACAACAACAACAACTACTACTATATTTTGTTTTACATTCAACAAAAAAAATTAATTTGAGCCACCGTGAAGCACCACCAATTATCCATTCTTACACTGTTACCGTAAACCTCAATATACAAGTTGCAAGTATGAATGTTGAAAAATGAACCATGTGTCACCATGAGGAGGAGAAGGTAAAAGAGAGAAGGGATTATAGAACAAAGAAGATAGCTGTAACTCCTATTCTAGTGTTAGAAAGATTGCCACGACTCGGAGAGGAAGAAGGGATGTTGTTAATTTGCGCAGGTGATATGAAAGCCCAAAAACATGGTACGTAGTAATAATAAATAAAACAAAATAAAATAATTAGTTTTTTATTATGTTATTTTTATTAATTAAGGGTATTATAAGGAATAATGGATATATTAATAATTATATAATAATTTAAAGAAGAAAAAGATAAAGGAGAAAATTTGATTTATTGACAAAATATGCGTTTTTTTTATTAATTTAAAGTGCATATTCTCTAATCCTCATCTTTAAATTGAGTTAGATGATCGAGTTATTAGAGTGACTCTCTAGATCAACAATATCAAATCTCACCTGTTCTAAATGGAAAGTCAACCTGGTTTAGAGATTTGATCGGCAAGTCGTTTGAACGGACTGTCAAGTCGTTTAGTCTTGGGCCTCAACTTTTATCAAAATAAGTGTCATATCCACTTTCAGAACCATATAATTATTAGGCAGGCACGGGGCAGCCCATTATGGGAAGAACAGGCCACAAAGCCGTCTGTTGCCACCTCTCGCTGCTTTCGTTTTCGCTTCTGGGGAGGGAGTAGTCTTTGGATTCCTTTTTCTCAGCGGCAAGCAAACTCACCAGTCACCACCGAGTTCATTACCACTTCACACGACACCCATTTTGCAGTGACAAGTTGACAACTGATTGTGACACTCAGCCAAAGTTTTTCGAGGGTGGTTTGAGAGAATAATAACCATTATTTTTAAAAATATTTTTTGCCCTTTCAACAAATTTAAGTGCCACGTTTGCCCTTCGAAGTTGCCAATTATTGCAACTCATTCCACTTACTGTGCTTTCAGACTGGGTACACAATCCTCTAAGCTGATCGTGTTTGCTTTCATCATTTCATACTATAGAAGAAGAAAAAAAGAGTTTAAAGTTGAAGCGAATGCTGTTTACACCATAATACCTCTGGTTATTTTAGGTAAGGAGGGACACGTATCATCATTGAAATGGAAAAGGATGGATTTCTCTCGTTCCAACTTCAAACTAAAGATGCTATTTTGGTATAAGCTAATGACTATTATATTTGTCTTTATTCGACATCGTCTCACAACCTTAAATATAATGCAAGATGCAGCCTTGATAATGATGCGTCAATTACCTCTGATCCCTCTAGTGGAGGACTTGGGAGTTGGTCCTGGTCTAACGATTTATTAGCTAGGGATGATAATGATAATGTAATATCTATATGAATTACCAAAATCTGATGAATAATATATAAATATAAGAAAATGGACATCCATTAACACCTAACAAATATTTAAAGATAGTTTACACAAGGGGGTTAGACGTGGGCAAAAAAAAAAAAAAACATCCTGGTTAGCTAGACTGCAATTTGGAGTTGATAATGCATGCTACGAGAGGTTCTCTGCTCCTTTGTCCAATTATCGTTGTTCAAGAATGGCAAGTTTGCAAATTGAGCTCAAATGCCCGTCCTTTTCAAACACCAAAATGGTCCCAAGGTTAGGCACACGCAGCGCAAACATTGTGACCTGCTATAACCGGCACCCGACCCTCTCCAAGTTTTTGTTTTTAAACCTCCAAAAGCCCGTCAGTTTTCATGTCCTTCCCCCCCTTGCCCTGCTCTCGCCACAGGTCACACCTCACTGTGCTCTCTCTCTCTCTCTCCCTCCCTGCTGCCCAAACGCTAACCTCTTCACGTTCCCATTTGACCCTCCCACAACCCTCTCTTTCCTTTCAAAGCCACTAATTGCTTCCATTTCTCGCAAAGTACTCTATTAATTGCTTCCATTTCTTTAAGCTCCCCCAAAAGCCTCAAATTAAGCTCGGTTTCAGTTACTTGCGACAATGTCCGGGGCCACTAAGCTACAGTCAGCGACAAAACAGGTACACGAGCCGCCGCGAGCAATACTTGGTCCCACAGGAAACAGAGCTAGGGTTTTCGAGGCCAGAAGGAAAATTGAGGTCTTAAGTAAATCACAGCAGAAACCAAAGAAACCTGTGGAGAAAATGTCTCAAGCTGCAGTTAAGAATAATTTGTCAGTGGATAGCACGTGCTTTTCGGATTCTTCTTCTTCTTCCAGTGGTGTGTCTTCAAGTTCGGGGAAGAATGTGAAGCATTACGGAATAAAAAAAGTCGAGGATGTTCGTAACGGACGTGAGATTAATGATGTTTCGTCGAAGAAAGAGAGGCCGGTTAAGAGGTGTGATTGGATCACTCCGAATTCTGGTAAGAAATTAGTGGATTTCAAGGTTATATGCATTCGTAATGTTACTGGGTCTTAAATTTGAACTGAAGGGGTTTTGAGAAAACAGGGGAAAGTTAGTTGCTTGAATTTAAGAGTGTTAATGATTTTTGGGTTTTTCTAGTGGAATCTTAGGTAATCTTTGGTGTGCTAGACAAATATGAATTGAACATCCAAATTATATATATATATTGAAGTTGTTGATGGACCACTACAAAAATTAATTTTTTTCCTATTTAAAGGGTGGAAAGATAAATTTACTCAGTTATTTGCCTTAAGTTGATTCTTGTTAATTTAAAATTAAAAATAATTATTATAATAATTTTAAAATATGAGTAGAAAATCATTCGAGACATGCTCTTAATACACCAATCAAGTTGATTAATAAATTAAATTGATATAAGAATAAAAATTATTATTATTATTATAATTTTAAAATTTTATTATGCAATTAATTGGATGTAAGGTTATGTATCGGGTTGATTATTATAAAAATAAAAGTAATTATTATTGTAGTTTTAAAATCTTGTTAGGAGATTTATTTAGGATAAAGTTGGAGTTATAGATTAATATAAAAATAAAAATTATTAATATTATAATTTTATAATTCAAATTTAAGGTTAATCCGGAAAAAAACTTGGTCACGGATTAAAAGAGTCTAGTCAAGTTTTTAGCCGATTCATTATTTCTTTATTTTTATTAAAACCTAAACTGGCATAGCCCCAGATGAATCGACTCCTATCTAATATCTGCTAAACAAATTTTATTCGATTCAGTCAAAGCATACCAAATATGGACAAAATAATTAATTGTCAAGTCTAGTCCTATTAAGTCTAATCCAATCAATGCTATTCGGCATGCCAAACATTGCCATAGTGTTTGATATCATATGATTAATGAATGTTGAAAAAATGGTAGCTAAAAATAGTAAATATCTTAGCAGTTTAGGAATGGTTTTGTTGATAGGCGTGCTCTGTGGATTGTGTTAGTTACATGCAAAATTTGTAAAATAATTAAACATGGACGTTGGCGAGTATGCAATAAATGTGGTAAAGATTCATAATAAATAAATAAATGTGGTGAGCTGGAAGGTAAGAATTCAGCCAAGATGTCGAATTTGAGATGACGAGGCTGTTGGGAAATTTTTTATTTGGCATAGCTTCTTAGAGACTGTTGATGTCTTTATATCTTAAAAATGCATCATTTGATTATTGAGTCGTCAAGTAGTGCTTCAATGAACTGGAGTAAAAGCACGAGGTTTGTTAGCTATTGCATGTAGTTTCTGACATGCATGGATGAGATCAACAAGTTACCTAGCAGTTGCAAAATATTTCATGTATTGTTTTCATTTAATTGGCAAAATGGATAGGCTGAACTAGTCCTTGAAAACCAATACCATAGATGCTAAATGTTCTAATAGCATGCCAAAGAGTAATCAGCAGAGTAGCAGTAGTCTGCGATAGTGGAATAACACGGGTAATTTCATTGAATTCAACTAGCATAGATCAATTTTCTAAATTTAAGTCAGTTATGTGTTATTATTTCCCTCGTTTTCTCCAAGTTGCCTGAATTTTGGACCTTTTTTATGGGAAACTAAATTAACTAACCTTTGTGGTTTGCTCTATCGTACTTTTTATTCACAGACCCGCTTTATATGTCTTTCCATGATGAAGAATGGGGAGTTCCAGTTTATGATGACAGGAAACTGTTTGAGTTACTTGTATATTCACAAGCATTAGCAGAACTCAGCTGGCCAGCAATTCTTCACATGAGAGACATATTCTGGTATGTTGTTCTCCACTTTTTATGTTTATCTGTTTTAAGAAAAATGGACTTTATGATTCGTATGTGATGTTTTTCCATTAAATTTTAATGTCAGGAAGCTGTTTGACAACTTTGACCCATCATCCATTGCACAATTTACTGAGAAGAAGCTTCTATCATTGAGATTTAATGGGAATCTGCTGCTATCTGAACCAAAGCTTCGTGCAGTAGTGGAGAATGCTAAACAGATGCTCAAGGTAACCATACAGGTCAAGTCATTAATCCAACCAGCCTCCTAGGATAGTTGCATAATGCTTGTGGGAGGCTGAGTTTATCAAAGTCACTAGAGGATAATTTAGTGGAGGTTTCAAATTTAGCTTTCTTATTTTCTCAAACTAAGCAAACGGATGGACAAGTTTAAAGGGCTCATTCTAATGACACCAGAACTGTGAAAACAGAGGAGATCTACTTATCTGTTTCAACAAGAGAGTATTGGGTTTTTCTTTTTGTTCGTTGGCTGGTTTGGGGGATGTGGGGAATCCAAATCCTAGTGCCTGAGAGAACTAAGTTTTGACAATTGGACCAATGCCGCATTGAGTTGAGATTCATGTGCACAAGTGATAGGAAGTTAATGAGCTCCTCTTTCTTGTAATCTGCAGATTCAGCAAGAATTTGGTTCCTTCAGCAACTATTGCTGGCGATTTGTGAACCATAAGCCATTAAGAAATGGTTTTCGCTATGCACGCCAAGTACCTGTGAAGACCCCTAAAGCTGAACTGATAAGCAAGGACCTGATGCGAAGAGGCTTCCGCTGTGTTGGACCTACAGCTGTTTATTCATTTATGCAAGTGGCAGGATTTGTTAATGATCATCTTAAAGCGTGCTTCCGATACCAAGAATGCAATGTGGACGTCAAAAAGGATTTCAAACCCAAGAGCGAAGAGACAGAGATAGTTACTAAAGCTTTGGGGAAAACATGCGTATCTCATGACTGAGCCATTTCTCTCCGTCCTTGACTAATCACACTCATAAAACTGTAGAGCAGACCAGTTCTCTTGTAACGAGTCTAATATTTTCTAGCTGCATAGCTTGTTCTTCCACCTGTGCATCCTCTTCCTATTACAAATATTACTGTAATAAAAACAATCCTTGTTATGTGATAGTACTAAATTTCATAAACTTGGTGTTCAAGCATTCTAGGTAACAGTAAGTTTGCATGAAGGTTCTTGCCAGGGGACGATGGCAATTTGTGCAAATTATGAACGAAATAGAAATCAAAGGTAAATACATTTCTATCCATTAAAAAAAAAAAATCATTCTCTGTGAGCACTTTTTTTCCCTTCTGGCGACAACTAGAGATTCTTTCTTGAGGGAAGAAAGGTGGTTGTTGTTGGATTAGATTGAGTGAGATGAAAATGAGTTACAGCAGGATCGTGTTTTTTTCAGCTGAATCTCATGTACATATATAACTCAAGCTGAAGCCTGTAATATATATAATTTAAGCTGAAGCCTGTTATTACATGGAAAAAATTAAGTTCCAAGAAAATTATTGCCATTGCAGCCTTAAAACTTGAAGAAATTATGAGGTAAGATCGGAGCAGTGAGATCCTCCTCCCCTCTCATGTAAAAAAAAATTAGTGTATAAAAATTATTAATGAGATCCCTTTTATGTGAAATAAAGGAATATAACTTCAGCTATATCGAATGATTTTTTCGCCTACTAAAACTTAAAAGATGTCCAGGAGCTTAATAATTTATTTAAAAATATATTAAATATTTTTTTATTTTTATCATCAACATAACCAAATAATATATATATATTAAATTTTTGCAAATATCTTTTGAATCATAATTCTAAACAACCTCTTACGCTAAAAAAAATTTGAAAAAAAATGAAGGTGAAGCCCTCACATTATTTAGTCACTGATCAAGCATGTGGGTTTGATGAGGGGATGCAACGCCCAAACCTGGAAATCTTTTGTAGTGGCGAATAATTGCATTCAGCTTGGAGGATAGCACGATGACCGAAGCCATGTGGTGCAAATGATAAGCGAAATAGAAATTTAAAGTAAATAAATACGGATGGAAACCAGACCCCTCTGGTTGGACAGCAGATAACATTGCTACGTAACAACCATTCATATAATCTGCATCCCTCGTTATTTAAACTCCTAATTCTCATTCCCTTGTTCTAATATTGATGAATCTCTACACGAGTGAACGTGGGTTTTGTCGGGCAATGCCAGTCAAAGGCCAGCCTCATTTGCTGAGTATGCGATGTGCTGAGGATCATGATCATCGCAGACAGTAACCATGGCAACAGATTTGAAAGACAAAGAAAGCTGCACTGAAATACAAAGTTGTGTTTGTAACAAGATACATCCATTAACTTAATGAAGTAAAACATCAACAAATGGTTTATGTTGTCAGCAGGTTCTTTCAAAGTTCATAACAAATAGAAAAAACTTCTCGATCACACCCAGAAATATCCCACGATATCTACATGTAATACTTGTGAAACATTCCAAACAATTCAACTGGCAAATTTAATCATCAAATAAGTAAAAGAAAAAAAACTAAATAACGATAGAACTAAACATGAAAAGTTACTTCCTTTCATGAACCAAGATTGGTTAAGGAAATGCACTTCTTGCCAAAGTAACTAAGCCATGCATAGGAAATGCTCTTCCAGACCAAGCTTGTGAACCACAAACTGGAAAAAAGGATATCTTCACTTTCATTCCTGCATTTCATTGCCATCACTTTTACTGATACATGGCACCAGTTCACTCTAACTCCGAGCCTTGCCACCTCCAAGTGTGAGCTCTAGATCATCTAATCCTACTTCACGAATCCTCTCTCCTTCCCATGGTTTCACCTGTTCGCTACCAAACTCAAAATCCATTGACATTCCATTATCTTTGACCAGATTGTTGGACAAAATTTGCTGAGCCACAGGTTTCACAAGATTATAGGTAGGAGAGGTGGGCATTGCTGCAACCACAGAAGGAGCAAACTTTTGAAAGCTTATCCACTGACCAGACTCAGCGGTGGATGAATCAGACTCGTCACATTCAGGTATAGTGGCTGGAGCATGAAACTGACGGTGAGTCGGGCTAGCTGGGGCAGACACTGCATTGAAAGGGTAACTGAAGGAGGCCATGGATTGTTTAGCAATGAAATCCCAGTTAGGAATTGGCTTGGGATTTCTTGAGGTTGGGGACGAGAGAGGTGGGGTTACAGGTGCACTGTTTGAGATTCGGAGAGGAGGAAGAGACAACGGAATGGCACTTTGAAGGAATGGAAGGAGATTAGAAGAGACATTGTTATCACCACGAGTGGGGCTAGGAAATGACGAGGAGGAGGGACTGACTTGATAGGAAGGAATCGGGCTGGGAAACGATGAAGATAGCGGACTCGGATTTTGGGATGAGTATGGGGTTACTCTCATTGATGAACCTACTATCTCTATTGGAGGTGGCCTGTGTCCCTGGACAATAAAAATGAATCAAGCATGGAACACAAAGGGTCATAAAAACCTTAAACACTGGTGAAATGGTTTCAGATAGAGCAAACAACAAGTGATTAAAATGAGATAACAGCAATTCAAGCTTAATTAACTGGATTTAAAAACAGAGGAAGACCATCTTCTTTAATTGATCAGTGACGGTTAATCACACTGACTGGATTCGATGAATTTAAAGTTTCTTAAAACAGAAAAGACACACGGATTAAAGCCCTTTTTTACTAACATTTTAAGCTTCAATTGACCAGCTGTAAATCTTAAATTCCCCAATGCCTTCAAATCAAAACCTAGTGCCACTTAAGCTTGAGAAGAAAAATGAAAACAGATACAAAAGAGAGTGTTCAGCTGAGATAGAAGCTTGATCTAACTAGGAAAGGAGGGAAAACGAGATGAATCAAAAGCAACAAGTACAGATCCATGAAAAGAAAAATAAGGGCGTGTGTGTGTAGCATACCTTGCGATAAGTAGTTCCGTCCTCTTCAACAACCCAACCAGCCTCAGCACAGAGAGCTTTCAATACCTCATTATTGTCGCAATATTTAGGCAAATTATAATTCCCTTGAGCCCTTAACCCAGTAAATATTTTTGCAGCTATGGCTCTTCTCCTCCTCTCTCTCCTTCTATTATTCTCTCTCTCCCTCCACGACGGCTTCCTCCTCGTAGTTGCCGCCGCTGCAGCTGATGTAGAAGTGGCCCCATCTGACGTCATTTTCCGACAGCAGACCACCCTACTACAGACGCTCTAACTCTAGTTCTCTCTCGGCTAAAAGGAAAGAGCCGGGAAGCAGAGAAGAGAAGGTCACGAGGAAGAGGCTTTAAAATGTTTAATTGGCTGGGAAGTATAGTAGAAGAACCTGTCTGTGTTGGGGTTGTTTTATTTTTTTATTTATTTTAATAAAGTTTTATGATGAACGAGAAAGGGAAAAAAACAGAAAAAAGAAAAAGTCAAGTCACTGAAGAGAAATTGGTGGGGGTGGAGGTGGGGGTGCGTTTTTCATATCAATGCATGAAAAGGTTTTGTATTAAAGGTGCCCTAATCTATATTGAAAAAGAAAGTGATTGAAATTGTTTTGGTACAAACTCTATTAGTGGCCGAGCCAAGCTCTTTTTCAGCCTGAAAAAAAAAGAAGAAGAAGGTTTTGTTTTTAAAAAACAAAAGAAATTTGATATCTATGCTAAATCTTGATTAATTTCATATTGTGATTATAAATAAAGTGTTGGTTTAATAATTAAAGCACCGTTATATCCCTGAAATAATAAAAACATAAGTTTGATTTTTATAAAGCGTACTTGTTAGAAGGAATAATCTCAAACGGGGCTAATCTCATTCTTTAAAAAAGATGTAAGGATATATGGGTAAGAATAAAAATAAATTCATATTATAATAAAAATACATACAGTGACAACAACAAATAAATTTAAAAAACAAAATATTAGCTTAAGCAAAATTTAGTTAACACGTAAAACTTGTTATCTGATATATAAAATTAAAATAATTTCATATGAGAATGAAATTAGTAAAAATTAATTGTAAAAAAAAACTTAAAAAAAAATCTAAGTCAATCCGATCCAATCTTTAAACTTGTAACCTAAAAGGTTGATAAAATATCTATCAATAAAATATTATAGGATGAAATAAAATAAAATATTAAATAAAGCAACTGAAAAAAAAATTCAGTTAAGAGAATGATATAAAATATAAAGGGATGCAATTAAAAAAATAATTTAATTAAAAAATTATTAAAAAAAAAATAAAAAGAATAATGATTAAATACGAAAGGTAGAAAACTCAAAAGAGTGTTAAATCAAAGAAAACATCAATAAAAAGAGGAGGAACCAAATCTAAAAAGAAAAAATTGAAGGGTGGCTTTGAAAATACACAGGGAAAGGCTTCGAAACTGAGGAAAAAAGAAGAAAAAATAAAAGGAAAAATAGAAACTGCCATTGGCACAAAACTCGACTTTTTTTGCTACACACACCATCCATTAATGGAGGCAACATCGTGAGTATTGAAACAATGTCGTTGAAGCTAAAGTTTGGCCGTTGGAAGACATAGTACGTATTATTTGAAAAGCATGGGATCATACATGAATATTTACGTTAATTTCACTCGTAACTGACTTTTTCAAGTTAAATAATATTTTATATATGTCAACCTATTAAATTGTCATGATTGGACTTTATAATTACAGAAAGGGAAAGATAACAACCCCTTAACCCAAGACAAATATAATTTAAATTTAAATACACTAAAGTAATTTTACTATGCATTTAAAGTGAAAATGTAAAAAAATAACCTTACTTGCCCACACCAGTGCGTTAATTCTTGCTTTTAATGGCATATCGCTCATTTCAATGTGCAAATAACAGCAAAAGGACTATTATACCACCACTTCCAAGATCATTTTGTGCTGTGTTTATAAAGATGAAATCATCATTTAATTATTATAATCTATATGCTAACTAATCTATGTATATAGTAATAAAACTAAAATAAAATCACGAGTCCTTTTAGTTTCTTTTAACTAGATATGTTTGTCTATTGCCATGACTAAATAATCTTTTTTAATGTAAAAAAGGTGATAGGTTAAAAAAAATTTAAGTATCAAGTCATGGGTGAAATTGACAATTTAAAAATTTACAAAAAAAATAAACAAAAAACTAAAATCATATCCGAATCTATTCAGATTATCAAACACCTAATACTAAACTGATTGAAGGAGATCTCTGAAAAAAAAAGTTAAACTTCAAAAAAAAATATCAACTTAAAAAAAAAAAAAGAGAAATCAAGCAAATCCAAACAAAACTTCCAAATCTAATGTAATCTAAAATACTCTCAACTTATTAAATCATGAATCTAAGTTCAATCAAAAAATTTAAATGTCATCTAATTTAATTTTAAAGAATGGAATCGTTGAAAAAATTATTAATAAAAAATTAGTTGTAAAATAAATGGAATAGCAAAAATAGATGGGTTAAAATCTTATAGGAAAAAACCAAATAAAGATGAGATCCATAAAAATAAAATAAAAAAATTATTTCAAGCAAACATAAAATGAAATTAAAAGAATTAGGACCACACTTGAAAAATTAAAAAATCATAAAGGGTGAATGAAAATTATTTTTAAGAATGATAAATTATTTATAAATTAAAAAATAGCAGGGTTCAAATAGAAAAAGGAATTATTGAGGGCTAACCCAATATAATCAAACAAAAAAATAAAAGGAAATACAGAAAAGAAAAAAATTGATAAAAAATAAGATAACATCAATTTAGAAAAAAGTAAAAAACCATAAAGCAAATCTTTTAAACATGATCTAATTTCTAAAAGTCACATCTTGTGAAATTTTTTATCCAAATTCAATCAAGAAGCATAATCTTTAACCAATTTAGTTTTGAATGATGAAATCAATAGAAAAAGATTACAAAAAAGACTTGTAAAAGCAACAAAAATAATGAGGATAAAATTTGATAAAATGAACCAAAATAGGATGTAATTTAATGAAAAAAATAAAAATAAATCTCAAATAAAATAAATATTAATTAAAAGAATAAAAACCAAATTTAAAAAAAAAATCATTGGGGGCGGGGGGGAATTAAAAACATCTATAAAAACAAAGCAAACTGAATAAACATCCTCAATATGTTCTAATCCTTAAAAGCTCACAACCTATAAAATTCTAGATCCCAAGTCATACCAAAAAATTTATTATAAGCACATTTAAAAATATAAAATTTAAAAACTTGTCTAAGCAAGGAAAAAGATAGCTAAAAAAATCTTGAGCGAACCCGATAACGAACTAGGTCAACAAATAAAAATATATGAATTATGACATGAAATTGGGATGACCATATAATTAGAAAAGCAAAAACAAAATATCACCAAAAGATATATTAAAAAAATACTTTAGAAAAAGACATAAACCGGCATGGATTAATCCTTTTGATTCATTACTTGAGTCATGAAACTAGAATGACCTCCTTAAAGGTAAACCTAAAAAAGCAGAGATATAAGATTCTTAATCAAATAAATTTTAAGAGATAAAATTAAAAGAAAAAAATCAATAAAAACAATGCAATACAAAAAAATAGCAATTAAAATAATTAGGGTTAAATTTTACATAAAAATAAAATGAAATTAAATGTTTAAGGATGGAATTGTAAAAATAAAATAAAATAAAATAATAAAAAATAGCAATTAAAAGAATTAGGGCCACATTTGACATAAAAATCAAATGAAAATAATGCCTAGAGGTGGAATTGAAAAATAACAAATCAATCTAGAAAATGATTTAAAACAAAATAAATAGCAATTAAAAAAATAAGGATCAAATATGAAAACAAATAAAAAAAATCAAATGACTAGGGATGAAATAAAAAATAAAATCCAATTAGAAATAATTAATGTAAATAAAACAATTGAAAAAAAAAGAGAGAGAGAAGAGGGAATGAATCAAAAGAAAAAATAAAATGAAAGATTGATATGAATTTTTGAATGGTTAGCATGCAATTTGAGAAAGAAAAAAAGAAAAGAAAAAAAAAATTCAGACTAAATTACTATACATATGACACCTAAAGAAAAAAAAAAACATCGATATAAATCAAATAATATGATAGAACAACCAAAATCAACCACACGCACTACTAGAAGGCTATCGAGCAATTCACACTTGCAATACATGAATTAATAAATTTTTTTTTGTAATTTGTATAAAATCAAAAATACCTTTAAAACTCAACAATAACACTAAACAAATCATGTAAAGTTATAAGCAAACCCTTAAAGATAAGGCTAAAAGATTTGAATGGTAAGAATATTGCAGTAAGTATATTGTTCTATCTAATATAAAAGCACAGAAAGATTCTTATGGAAGGCACATATAATTATTTTATTGAAGGGTTGTATTAATAATTTTATTGTGTATTAAAAAATTCAATTACTAAAATAACCTTGTATATTTCTTAAAAGATATTTATATCATAATAAAATTACCACCTCATAATAAAATATTTATATTATTATAATGAATACATACATACATATATATATATATATGTATGTATGTATGTATAATAATTAGGAGTCATTAAAGGAAGGGAGGAGTTCAAGCCACCTTATATTATTGTGGCTCGCTTGAGTGAGGAGACCAAGTATACGGGAGTTGTGTTGGAATTTTCTTTCTTTCTTTTTCTAAATAATAAATAAATAAAAGGAGGGGTGACGGTGACGGTGACGCTGGGGCTGGGGGGCTTGCCGCGTGTTTGTGATCGCTTACGTACCTGTCTTGTAATGACCAAATAATTCAAACATGGGGTCCAAGCCGTTGAGGGTGGGACCCAACATTTGAGAACGTGTCTCTTTCTTCTCTGCCATTGGATGGATGAGCCCAGTTCTTTCAGGAGGGCCCAGTCAACTTTATTGATAAACTTAAATAGAATTTTATAGACCATGCTAGGCTATAGGTCCGGTGGAGATTTTTTAAAACACAAAAACATGTGTGAGTGCTGTTAACTTATTTTCTAACATAAAAGGAATCTTTAATGAAATTAGAGAAAAAAAAGAGAGACAATCCAGAAATAAAAAAATTAAAGGAAAAAATAAAAGAATTACTATTGAATTCATAGTTTGTTTACCGCGCTACACCGTGGATTAGATTAAAAATCAACTTTAATTGCAAAAATATATATATCTACAGACATTGTTAATATTTTAATAATTTCAAATTAAATCAAAGGCCCATTGAATTGAGCTCTTTTATTGCCTGAGTCTAAAACTACACAGGGGTTGAAGTTGATTTTTATATACTTGCTTAACTAAATATATATTTAAAAGTGTAGTTGTAATTGTTTTTTAAAATATTTTTTAACTAAAAAAATATATTAATAATATTTTTTATTTTTTAAAATTATTTTTAAGATTAACATTTTAAAATAATTTGAAAATATAAAAAACATATTAATTTTAAAAAAAATCAATTTTTTTATAAATACTTTTAAAATACACCATGAATAATCTAAAATCAAAACCTAAAACAACTTAATCTTGCTTGAAAAAAAATATCAATATGACGAAGTTTTAACAATATTTTTAAAATATTTAGATGTTAAGGACATTTTAGACCTACCCAAATTAGGTCGACATGAATTTTCCCACGAACGATTGAATTTGCTCGCCTTTACATGTGGATGATTAGATCTCTAGAAACCAACGAAGCTTTACTTCTGAACTGAAACATTTACACATCAACAATTTATTATACAATTTGATAGGAAATGAAAGGGGGGGAAAACAGGTGAGGTGTTTACCCATTTATATAGACGGCAAAACACCATAAGCTTTCCCGGATGTTTTACTAGTCTTTCCAAGTATTTTAACAGATTTGGCCATTTAATTACACCAGAGAGTCTTTGGAATGCTCTTGATCCTAGATTGGAAGGAGTGGTTGCGACTTGGCGAGGCTCAGGACCCTCTCTTCTGGGAAGATTATAGATCGTGTACGCGCGTCCAAGATTGTGGATCAAGAGGGTGTTCGGAAATTTCAACCATGCAAACAGCGAGGGGGGGGCTTTAAGACCTGCCATGTAACAACGAAAGTGAAGAAGGAAAAGGGAGGATAGATGCGGAGTTAAAATCATATATAAAAGGATAGGTTTCCAGTCTTCTCCAAGAATGTTTAGGCAGACATTGCCTTCCACGTCAATATTAGAATAGCAAACCACTACTACGTTCTCAAATACCCCGTATAGCCTTCCTCCTTCCTCTAATAGTTCTTCAAACCTTGATTGAGTAGATTGTATCATACACTTTGTTCCTATTCTTGCCTTTCAGCTCCCTCAAAACCCTCTTAAAAGAGTGTGAATTTTGCCTAATGTTGTGTCATTCATCGACATTAAGTCTAAAAATGCTTGAAGCCCTTGAAACCAAGTATAGCAAAGCAAGAATTCCCTTTTTGAAGACGTAATTCCCCCGCGCTTTGCTTCTTCACTAGAGGCCTTCCCATCTGCTCTCCTTTTCTCTATGCTTTGCTAAAAAAAATAGGGTTCATGTTTGGGTTTTAAAAATACCTCTAATGTAAATGATGTGACAATACTCGGTTATTTTTGTATTTTAAAAGAGTTAGAAAAAAAATATTTATTTATTTATTTCAAATTAATTTATTTGTTATTTTATTAATATAAAAAATTCAAAAAAAATTTCAATATATTTTTAAAAAATATATACTTTTAAAAATAATTTCTATTACCAAAATAGCTATGACTCGGGTTCATTCTCAACGTAACAGTCGTTGTTTTTACAAAGTTCTGACTCCACGAGTCCCACAGAGAATATTCTTTGATGACATTATAAGAGAGAGGGAGGTGTGATAGTGAGGAAACAAAGAAAAAAGGGAAGAGAATTGAGAAATGGAAGAGAAACGAAAACAAATTCTGTTGTGGCGTTTCTTAATTCAAAAGCAACAGGGCCCCGTCTCATGTTAACAAAGAGAATGGATAGAGTGGAGATAACATATTATGCTTTTGGATGATCTTTTTGTTTTACACCGTTTCCTTGGACACTGAAAACAGAGAATAAAAGGTTTTGATTGTCTGTTAAGAACTTTGTTTTCCTTGAACTTGATAACGGGGTTTTGATTTTGTGATACAGATTCAATGCTGGATGCTCTTGCAAGCATACCAGGTAATTTTTTTTATTATTAATATTTCTGGTTCTGTTTTGTTGATCTTTCTCTGTTGTAAATCTGGCAAACCATTTGTTTGATTTATTAAAAATGGAGTAAAACGGAAACAGCTTCTGCTGCTATGTGTCCTGAAAATCAAAAGTTTCACTAGTCACTTGGTGGCAACTTCCGGTTTGCTTGGGTTTCCAACAGAAAATCTTGATAATCTTGCTTAAGTCAAGGGGTATATTTTCTTTGAATTTGGTTTTGGATTTTGATTATATGGAACCTTTCAAAATTATATCATGTAAAGCTTTGAAACTTTTTGTTCCCCTGCAATTCTTTTCCCTTTTTTTTTTATTGATCCTGCTTCAGATTTGCAGCTACGGTGATTCAGAGTTGCAAGTTACAGAAAATTTGGCCGAAAACATGACTTGGTATAATCTAAAGTCCCATTAGTCAATCTCACCTAGCTTGGAGCTCATATGTATAGTCAAACTGATCTCTGGTGTGTCATGTGTGGTTCTTGCATTTACCTATCAGTAAACAAAGTTTCCTTGTCCTCAGATCATGGATTTTGAAACAAGAGAATTATGTAATATATTGTAAGCCTAGTTCAATGACAATGCCCCCCTGCCAACAATCTTTTCACCAATCTTGGTGTGTTCTTCTTCTTTTGAACTGATAGGAGGGTTAACTGGTATCTCTATTTCGACTTAAGATTTTTTCCTGCAAGGATGGGGAAAAAAGTTGTTTTTTTTAATCTCTTGCCTTTGCTCTTCTTAGCCTGTATTGTTCATGTCGAATTGAATGATGATTAAAGTATAAACTAAAATGGACAGTGTTACAACCCGATAGACATGTACTTCCATTAATATGAAATGAACTCTTTCACCATTGGCAGGAGAATCAACCCTGAATTTTTTGAAGGCCAAGTGCCTCATGAGCGTAAAACTGAGTGAGTGATGCAAGAGTACTGGACAGATCAGAAGGCACGGAGTGAAAAAGGCAAGGCTAAGGTACTTGATATAATATGCAACCCTTCTGCTTATTGGTTAACATCAGTATTTTATATCCTTTCTCCTATCAACCTGCCAGTTTGGCTGGACATTTTACAGGTAGCCAGCTCCTAATGCAGAGTATCTCTTGGCGGTGAACGAGTTCTAGACCATGAAAAGCAGCTGATTGCTAGCCCCCATATTGACAGTGATACCCACATTCACTGGAAAAAATCATTTGGTCCAAGGACTCCTGCCAATACAAACAATGGTTCCACGAGCAAACCTGAGGCGCCACTTTGATTGTGGCCTTTGTTCATGTCTGCTTGGTGAATTTGATTTTCATTTTTCCTTTTGGACCGGATACCTGTTGCTTGGAGTATACCTGTAACAGAGCCCTCTTTGTTTTTTTGTTCTTTGTTGGTAACATAGGACACTAGAGAAAAATGTTAGCATGTTCGTGTGTGTATGTGTTTCCTCCATATATTGGCTTCCTTTTATACTGAATTCTAGTGTTTCTGTACGTGGAGAAGGAGAATGACACTGGAAAGTTGGCTGCGACAGGAATACCTCCAAAACTCCTGGTTGCAAATCCACCTGAAATTTATTATTTTTCCAGAGGTGATTACTTGGAACTGCTGGATCTTGACAATCCAGCATCACCCTCTTCGAGTTCAGATGATTCAAGTTGTTTGACCATATCATCAGATGAGTACTTCGACTCAATTGCTTTGTTGCGAGACCTAGAATCTGAAGGTAATCAGGGCTTGGTACAAAAGATTTAGGCAGCTAGGAAGTGGAAGGAAAAAACTCGGGAGGAAGTATCTGTGCTTTATGCCATTCTACTTCCTCCTCTACTATCAGTTGCACATTGATCATTTTGTATATAAGCATATTATCTTAGTAAGTGGGTGTACTTCCTCCTCTAACATCAGTTGCACATTGATCATTTTGTATATAAGCATATTATCTAAGTAAGTGGGTGTAGTGATTCTTTTTTGAGTAGTGTATCCTGAAATAACTAGGTCGGGCACAGAAGCTGATATAGGGAGATTTGCTATTTTTCTGTTCAGATGACCGGTGAGCCTTGGATTTTGAAGACGATAGGTACAAATAGGTGGTATTCGAGGGAGACAATAGTAGCAAGTTGACATTGATTACTCTGTTACATGCAAGGATACAAGTATGCTGTTCACTTTCCCCTTGCAAGCTTCTATTTATAAATTATTCATGTGACGCTCGTAATGTAACAAAAGCTGCTATCAACCATGTGATTTTCCGCTTTCCCATTGCACTGGAATCATTGAACTGAAAAATGATAGGACATCGAGGCAAGAACTTTAAGGTGCACTGAGAGGTTCTAATAACAGTAGTTTTTCCCTTTTCACTGGACCTCCTCCATGAGGTGGTGCCTTTATATTAATTTACCAGAATTGAATCAGCCCTTGCTGTTAGTCCGGGAGCTGGGCTGGTGGACCAGTTTCTGGGCCTTGTTCACCAATTCGAATGCTTTGGTAGGCCTACACTCCGTGTAGTTCTTTTCAATCCACGAACGATGGGCCTTTCTCTGCTCCTGTGGTCATCTATCATAACCCCTTGACAGAAATAGCAAAACAGAAAAGGTTTTAGAACTTAACTTCAATTTTTTTCTCACATTTTTTTATTCAATTATTTTAATTTCATGATTCAAAATATAAGATATGATTATCTTATCCAGTTTGCTAGCATTTTTACTTTGTCTCTTTTATTGTTTTTAATTCATCCTTTTATATTTTATTTGTTAAGAATTATACTTTATTATTTTTTTATTGTTTCTTAATTTATTCAAGTCTAATGAACTAAATTGAAAATTTAGCATTTCATTGGAGTTAACTCAATTCAATTTATTTTTTAATTTGTTTATTTGTGTTAGGTTGAACAGGAAATAAGCTTCATTGCTTTTTTTTTGGATGATTTTTTTTCAGATTCTTATAAGAACATTTTTTATTTATTTGATCCATTTATTTTTATTACTTATTTTTATCATTTAATTAAATTACATCAGTTTATTTAACTAAATTAGATGTATATCCCGAGTCATGAATTGTTTTCACTTCTTTAAATACGTCAAACACACATCCTTTTTTATGCTAAAACTTGAGAGGTGCGACCTAGCATGGCCACGAGTCTAGGTTTTGCTGTTTATTATTGTATCCTCTTTCATAGAGCACTTATTGACAACAAACTATGAAAGGGCATGAGAATATTATGATGTTGAATTAAAGGTTGATGTTATGAAATAAACTTTGAGGTTATATTTCTAAACAAAATTAGAAGGAAAAATACCAAAATTAACCAAAAACAAAGCCTTTTTTATTCCCGCTGTTCAAAAGGTGTAAAAAAATTAATTTGATTATTAAAGTCTTAATTTATGCATATTCAGCCCTTATTGTTTTAGAATTTTATTTTTTAATCATAAACTTCATTGTTTTTATGTTTCAGTTTTTTTATATCGAAAGACAAAAGGAAAAGCTGCTTTAAAAGAAAGATAGGAGAGAAAGGATTATATCAATGTCTAATTTTGGTGTCAATAAATTCATTTAAGATATAAGAGTTCAATTGAAATTATTTTACCCACCAACAATGAAAAAAATAGCTCAGAACTTGTAAAGGTTTTTAATTTCAAATTGAATTTTTGTTTTTAAAATGATTAAATTATGTTTCAGGGTTGAATTTCAGGTTATTAAAGTTTCAAGATGTTATTGAAGTATTTTTTTTATATGAAAACATATTGAAAATAAATTTATAGGGTCTCAAAACTTAGGCTTCGGTTTTTTAAACATCAAAGTTGATAAATAAATAATCAGTGAATACATGTTATATGTTAAAGCATATGATGAGTTGTCTATTTTTTTTATAAAAAAAAAAAAGGAAAGAAAATTAGGCACGCATGCATGACTTCCTAGCCCAACCACATCTATTTTTTAAGATTAGATGCCCGAGTCCAGCATTTCAGGTCCAGTAATGCATGACATGAGATTTAACAGTTAAATACTTTTTCCATAGCTTTTAAATAAGTAAAAATATATATACTTATTCCATAGCTTTTAAATAAGATCATAACTTTTTTTCTACGGTAATATTAGCCATTCTTTTAAGAATGATTATAAATTAATTTAATTTACAAAATCTTCTTAAAATATGCTCAACAATAATAAAACCTATTTTGTTATTGTTAATTTCTTATACAATTTTTTTAAAAAATAATTATTCTTTTATTTTTTTATTCAAATATGTGAAAAATATAAAGAGCGTGCTTTTTATTTATTTATTAAGAGTATGATAAGTTTTTTATTTAGAAATAATATAGATTAGAGCGGTACTGTAGTGATCCGGGATCTCCCTGGTTTCAAAGTCCGAATCCCTAAAATATATCCATGGCTGTTAGCATCTCTTCAATCCTTGTCCAGTTCCATCGATCCTATTTTGAGCAAATTAAATGACCAAAGAATTGTTGTTTGGAGAACTCTATTGCGATAAAATGGTGATTGAAGGATATGAACTAGTGGGACCACCCGTTATGATAGTCCGTAACACTGCCTTAGCAAATCTTTTGTATTTGTTTTTGTGTTTAAAAAAAATTAATTTTTTTTATTTTTTAAATTAATTTATATGATATTTTTGGATTACTTATGTTAATAAAAAAATTATTATTTTAATGTATTTCAAAATAAAAAACACTTTTAAAATTAATAACTACTGTACTTCTAAATATTTTTTTATATGTTTATTATTACAACACCAATTACTTTTTATTTTGATTTTTATTAGAAAAGTATTATAATAATATATTTTTTATTTTTAATATTAATATTTTAAAAAATTAAAAATTAAAAATACTTTTTAAATATGAAAAAAAAAAAACAGACACTAACAGCAGACATGAAAACATGGGGAAGTAGGTGTGCACCGGCCTTGGGATAGGGGGAAAAAAAGCCCGGATAAAAGGGACCCGGAAGAGATTGTTGACTTAATTTATTCTGATTCACATGTCTATGCCTAACTCTTCGAATTGGCCTGGGTTGAAGGCAAGTTCCCTGACGGGGGAGCACGTAACATGTTCTTGAAGTGAAGGGCTCCCCCCCTTTTTTTTTTTTTCACTGCTCGACTGGAAAAAAAAAAAAAAAACATAAAATACAGATGTAGGAGTCGTACGTAACTATGCCTGTCTTGAGGGTAAAACACAACTGCAAATAATATCTGTACGCTATCCCCTTCGAGGAATACCATGAGATGGGAGACGAAGCTAGCCCAGACTCCTCGCCGAGGGAATTGTCTTTGTACATGCTTGATTTGTAACTTACATTATTTAAATAATTGATCGATTTATTATATACTAATTCATGTTATTTCTTAAAAAAAAGACTTTTCACATGATTCAACTTGCACGCTAGGAAACAGATTGCCTGACATCAATTCCTATGCTAGGAAGAAAACTAAGTAATTATTTAGATGGTAACCAAGGTAAAGATTTGGAATCAAGGAGTTTGCTTTATAATTTTTTTTTAGATTAACGTGGGTGTCCGGGCCAGCTTGCGCGCACCACGACTAATCCCACGGGCCCTGAAGTTAACGACCATGTAAGCCTCCAGT
>NW_011499849.1:3411354-3422293 GCF_000495115.2 Populus euphratica | reverse complement strand
CGTGGGATTAGTCGTGGTGCGCGTAAGCTGGCCCGGACACTCACATTAATCTAAAAAAAAAAAAAACTAAGCAACAACAGGAGACTCACGCCAGCATTTTTTACAAGGTACATTGTGATTTTTACATTATTTTTTATTTGAAAAGATATTAAATTGATGTTTTTATAATATTTTTAATTTTTTTGTGTTTAAATTAAAAATATTTTTAAAAAAAAAAAACCATCCGCATTATCATTGCACTTTGAACACGCCCTGGCAAACTTGTAGCCTCAATCGTAGTCGCTGGCTAGCTAGCTGGACACGAATGCCACCAAATTAATGTAACTTTCAATGTGACCTAACAACAGGCTTGAAAACGAAGGATGTTGTTAAATGCTAATGGCCTCTCAGCAGATGCTGAAGTTAAATTGAAATTCCTAATACTCACTGAATTACGGGATCACCACACGGGGGAGAGAAGGCGACTGAAGGGAAAGAAAATGGTAGTATAATGGTGGAGCCCAATGTCGTGTCTCCTTTATCTATCACACTTAAAAGTTGTTTGAGAGAATGTGGCCTGTTTTTCAAAACATTTTTTATTTTAAAATATATTAAAATATTTTTTTATAGTTGATATTATCCAATCAAAATAATTAAAAAATATTAATTAATATTTTTTAAGGTATGAGTAACTTTGAAAAACATATAAAAAAGCGGAGTAAAAGTTGTTATAAATGTCTTTTTTATAAGAGGTTTTTATCTGTTATCTAGTTCAATGGTGTTTGCTATTTTTTGTTATTAGTACATTTTATTTTAAAAAATTAATAAAATAACATATATGAAAAAAATTGGTAAAAAAGCATGTTCATGGCACGATTATGAAATGTGACTTTTGTAGTTTTTCACTGCTTAAAATAGTAATATTTAATAAAAAATATTAAACAAGTAAGAGAGAGGAAAAAAATCAACATATTATATAAAATCATTAATATTATCAAAAATATCTCAATTATATGAATTTAATGACATCAAAAAATATTATTAATTATCATTAATATTATCAAAAATATTTTAATTATATGAATTCAATGACATTAGAAAATGTTATCAACTATAATCCGAGTAAAATTTATTTATTGTCAAAAATAAATGAGTTACTTGTTATATTTAGACAACAAATATGACTCACTTATATCACTATTGATGATTTTTTTGTATCATTCGATTTGGACAGTCAAGTTCTTTCCTGTGATGTTGGTGGTGTCATGATTTGAGTTTTTATATGTCTTCATAGTTTTTTTTGTTCTTTGTCTTTCTTTTTCATCTCTCCTACCCGTTTAATATTTTTTTATTAAATGTCTTTATTTTTAGTGGCAACAAGCTATAAAAATCGCATTTTTCAATCATGTATAAATTGTCATCATATTTTTTTTTTTAATTGTGTTGTTCACTGGTATTTTTAGTTTATCTTGCTATTTTTTAAAAAAAAATCATTAGCCCTTGCAATTTTTTTCCATTTTTTTTTTGCATAATTTATCATCCGTTTAATTAATTCATGTTAACATGTAGAAGCTACCATAAGTGAATTTTTATTTCAGATTCCCTCGCTTTGTTTCTTTGAAGACATAGTTTTTTGGGTTTTGAATTTTTTTTTAAAAAAGGCAAAATAACATAATAAATAAAATATTTAGGGACGTCATAGAATTTCATGAGTCGTAAATGGTATATGCAATCACGTGTTGTAGTTTTCACCTGCAATTGTTGTTCACTGGTATTTTTAGTTTATCTTGCTATTTTTTAAAAAAAAATCATTAGCCCTTGCAATTTTTTTCCATTTTTTTTTTGCATAATTTATCATCCGTTTAATTAATTCATGTTAACATGTAGAAGCTACCATAAGTGAATTTTTATTTCAGATTCCCTCACTTTGTTTCTTTGAAAACATAGTTTTTTGGGTTTTGAATTTTTTTTAAAAAAGGGCAAAATAACATGATGAATAAAATATTTAGAAACATCATAGAATTTCATGAGTCATAAATGGTATATGCGATCACGTGTTGTAGTTTTCACCTGCAATTCTAATTTTGTATTTTTCATCTACAATATATAAGTTGCATGTGACACCCATGATTTTATTTGAAATTAATATCATGACTTTTTTCTCCTGTTTTCTCTTTTTCTCATGACAACTCTCTATCTCTCTTACCAGCGACCTTCCTCTCCCTCTTTTCCCATCGCAAATTGCACTTGGAACACCATAAGAGTACCCATGCCTCTCTCTTTCCACCTCCATTACGAGTCGTTTCATCACATTTACTTGATCATGTTTCCTTGAGCATTCATGCAGTTCGATGTATTATACCCCTATACATCCGAAATATAATCGATTGATAAGTAATATGATTTCACACACAATATTTATTATATACTGTCAATGTTGTTATGGATGATGACTATTAAATAATGTCTAGTGTGCGTGTGTCCATTGCTTAATGCGGAAGGCCTGAAAAAGTAGCAATGACTATACGTGAAGATGCCAATGAGTTGTAATATATTATGGCTAACATTACACTTGATTTATGTCACGGTGAACTTAAAGAGATTGGGAAGACCGAGCATCTTTAGGTGGTATTAGTTAAAGATAAGATTTTAATTGTAAGAGTGTCGAGGGTAGTGATCCATTCACAAGTTTTCCAAACCTGTTTTAAGATTGAGTGATACTGGTCCTCCTCGTCCCTATATAAATATTACAGGCCTATCATCAGGTTGAACAAGTAGAGATGATGCTCCACACCCGTCTATAGATGCTCTAGTCCCTTCCACAATATGAGATGATTATTGTATATTATAGAATTTATGAATAGATATACATTTAATTTAATTTAATTTAATTTAATTTTAGTGAAATATTATATTAATTGTCTATCTTATTTTGTCAAGCATGACTAGAGATGCTATGTGCCACTCTTGTGAACTGTGTTTTGATGTTGGAAAATTGGTTATTTGAATTCTATGAATTATGTCTTCACAGGCAAAGAGTTAATGGCATAAACATCTGTCTCAAGGTGAGTTTCTTAGGTAGGTCGCAAAAAAAAAAGAAAAAAGAAAAAGCGATGACTGATCCGATCAAATATACTAATTCTCTGCAAGTGAGGTTCTGGCCTAGCGGTGGGAAGAGCTTGTCCCCTTCCTCTGCACCTGGGTTCGAATTTTACCATGCACGCCTGTCATCCCCGCGGTGCCTTACCTGCTCACTGGGCTTGCAGGATGTTCAGTGGGCTGTGGGGATTAGTCGTGGTGCGCGTAAGCTGGTCCGGGCACCCCACGTAAATAAAAAAAAAAATATATACTAATTCTCTGAATGCTTTTTATCCCATGCTTTTTTTTTTTTACTGTGTTGGTTAAAAAAAAACTCATTATTTTGTTTTACAGGCATAAACATCTGTCTCAAGGTGAGTCTCTTAGCTAGGTCGCAAAAAAAAAAGAAAAAAGAAAAAGCGATGACTGGTCCGATCAAATATACTAATTCTCTGAATGCTTTTTATCCCATGCTTTTTTTATTATTGTGCTGGGTTAAAAAAAAAACTCATTATTTTGTTTTACAGGTCGAGAAAACATCATTCGTCAATTTATTGTGGCGAATTATTCGTATATGCGGCACGCTGGTTTTTCATAAATTTCATGACCTCGTTTCAATTTTTCAATTCAAATATAAAGAATAACGTGAAAAAGAAACCCATTAACTTTAAGAAGTCTTGAGCCTTGTTCCGCATCCAGTCTAATACATATACACATATAGAGACTTACAAGTGTTGATGGCACCGTAGATAAAGACGCTAATGATCCTCCATTACCATAACTACAAGCTTGATATCAGCACTGCGTTGCACAGTTGTCAAACAAAACCAATACAGCTATAAAGTTACAAGTGGTATTGTCTGATAAATTGCACTCATTCTTCCAGCACTTATAAATCTTATCCAAAAGCGACCCCATGCCCCGCGGTGCACCAAACTACCATGGTCCATTCGCTCGATTAAAGAATATACAGTACATTTTTGTACTGATATGGGACACAATACTGGCGATCAACGGATGTGATGATCATGTGGATGGCATGTAATGCTGCAGCTAGTTTATATAGCAGTGTGACGTGGTCTTTGGCAAAGGTCCAGTCATGTTTCAAATTTGGTGATCATTACACGTGGAGCATGAACACATTTTCTTGACGGCTTTTGTTCTATTCAAGCAGCGTAGACTTTCTACCCAACGGCTGCGACGATCTCGAAATGGTTCTGTGGCTGAAACATTGACATCGGAGATCCGACGGTTGATATTGCCTAATTGTGGCGGGAAAATCCGGTGGGAAAACGAAGGCACTATTTTTTTAGAGTTTATAATTCAGAACATGGAGGCAAAATAAATAAATTTGGCATCCCATGCTGGACAGGACAACACCGACGGCAGGTAGCTCCACCCCCACACGCGGGTCCCGTAGAGGCTTCCGTCACGTTCCCACTCTGCCGTTTTCCTTTTCCTTTCCCATTTGCTTTTGGTGATATTTTTTTAATAATGTTAGTTTTTATTTTTTAAATTATTTTTTATTTATATATATATTAATTTTATTTTTAATTTCATCTTATCATAATAATTATAAAATAATTTAAAATAAAAAAATCTCATTTTTTTAAATGATGACAATAAATAACGATACCTCAAAAAAAAAAAAACTTTTGTTGTTTTTATGCAGAATTATTAAACACCCCTTTCAATTGTATCATAAATTATATTATGAAGAACCACTACCTTGTAAAGTTTTACACCATACCTATACTATTTTCATTCATCATTTCAATCGTTTGGCAGATTTCATGCTAGTTTAATAAAATTAATATTTGTTATCTCTTCATCACAATTTTTAAATTCAATTTTAGAAAAATTGTGTTTAATAATTATTATAGAATAACTTAGAGTTAAACAAAAAACATTTTAAAACCAAAGTTTTAAAATTTAAAATGACCAATTTTTTTAAAAAATATAATGATTTTCTATTGATTCTTCAATAGAACATAACATGAAAACAAAAAGATTGATATCAAAATTCTTCCCTAAGTACAATCTAATTGTCAAGGCTCCATTGAAGATTGCATTTTCATACCCATCACTTGCATCTAAAATCATAGTTTTGAATAAATCCCAAATCAAGATTGTAAGTATATTTAGTTTTCAAAATCATACTTTTAAAAAAGTTATTAAACACTTAATTTAATTCACTCAATTTTTTTTTTTGGCCAACTCAGTTATCATGATACTTGAGTATATTTTGTGTGTTTAGTACAGTGATGTAAGATATTTTTAAAAATATTTTTTAATTAGAAATTTATTACAGTATTTTTTTAGTTTTTATACAAATTTATAATGTTAACATATTAAAATAATTGTAAAGTATTAAAAAAACACATCAAATCAAACACAATTTCAAACCAATACCATGCACGAAGCTGCTGTTATATCCAGTACGGGCAAGGTCAATCCCGTCATTACAGTTCCCCTTCCGCATGAAGTCAAACAGTCAACTCCTCCGTATACGACATCCTTAATTAATTTCCTTAATTCAAATCCCATCGACTCCAAAACCGCTAGTGAAGAAGTGCTTTTTAGCATGACTAACGTCACCATCTTCCCTTCTTACGTGTCACCCTACTACCGGTCCATTCTCTCTCGTCGGGATTAATAGCAACACGACCAATAAACAAAACCAGGAGTCTCTCTCTTCTTCTCTCTCTCACACAAAAGCACATAAAACTTTCTCTCTCATTAAACTGTGTTTTTCCTCTCTCACAAAAATTCCAAAATTTCACTTCAATTCCTCCCTCTTGATCCCCAAAACGTCCACTGCCTTTCTCTGCAATGCATGATCTTCACTTCGAGTTTTGAAACTCGAATTTTGACTCACTGAGTCGAGAGAGAGGATTGTTTATAGATATAGTTAAGTACTTCTTATAATGTTGGAGACAATGGAGAGTTCATTGAACGGAGAAGGAGTTGTGGGAGGGTTTTCTCACTTACAGAGCTGCGGTGACAGTAGCGAAGAAGAGCTTTCTGTGCTGCCACGTCATACTAAAGTGGTGGTTACAGGAAATAACCGTACTAAGTCGGTGCTTGTGGGTCTTCAAGGTGTTGTGAAGAAGGCAGTTGGGCTTGGCGGTTGGCATTGGCTGGTAATTTTTTCCGTCTTAAAGAAATGAGTTTTATGTGCTGTCAGCCATGGTATGGTTTGCTTTTGAATGGTGGTGTGTTTTTTTTGCAATGCAGGTCAATGTAATGGTTTTGGGTTTGGAGTTTGTGTTGATGTGATACCAACTATTAAACAGTTGCTTTAATTTTGCATTTTCTGTTGATAGAAGATGAGATTACGGAGTATAGGTTTGTTAGGATCAAGGAGTTTTGTGGTAATTGCAAGTAATGATTCAGGAAATAGGTTTTCATTGAATGTGGATTTTCTACCAATGGATCTGGTGTTTTTTGAAATGCGGGATTTCAAATGGTTACTGTTTTTGGATTATCGCTGTTTTGGATTGATTTCTATTGCTTTGCATGACGAGGCTGTATTGGGGAATCTTGTTATGATTCTTTTTTTTTAACTGATTTTCTTTTGGTTTTATTAAAAAAAAAACTCAATTGAATTCAGCTGGTTTAAATAATTTTTTAGATTCCTCTGTTCTCTTGGATCCTTGAATTTTCTTTTTTTCTTTTTTCTTTTTTTGCAAATGAAGGTGTTCTTAACATAAAATGAAGTAAAACTTGTTTGGCTTCCTGGGTTATTGATGGAGTTCCTTAACCTTGCTCTCAAAGAGCACTTGTATCTGTTTATTTAGTTAATTTCTACTGAGATAGTTTACACGTACACACACACACTCTCCTCTCCATTTTTGGCTGACTGAAACTTGACAATCTCTTGATATGGGGCTAAAGACGATAAATAAAGCTCTTCTATCTTAGGATGTTCCACACCACTTTAGGTATTACCTTTTAAACATTTCATCTCTCTCTTCAACCGGGTTTCTATCCTGGGGGACATCTGTTTTTTTGCCGTGGTTTGTGTTTCTTATGCTTGATTAAGCATTTTAGCTATTAAGTAAATTGCTTATCATGATTTTTTTTGTATAATAGTTATAGAAAGTTTAAATAGTTATTTTTGCCTCAACTCCAATATTGGACCTACTTCATTCCCGCTGTTTCTTGCCTTCTGCTATCTTCCTGATGTCTACCAACTTACCCATGCATCGGTTTATCATACGATGCCATCCCGTCTGGCACTTATGGTTCTGATATCTTTGGTTCTCCGATTACTGTAATTACAGGTCCTGACAAATGGCATAGAAGTAAAGCTACAGAGGAATGCTCTTAGTGTGATCGAGGCTCCCACAGGCAATGAGGAGGATGATGATCTGGAATTTGAGAATGTACAATGGAATGGATTGGATATGGGTGAGCTTGGTTAGTAAATCTCCCTTCTAAAATACCGTCTTCTGATTCCAAAATTTTAGTGAGACTTGTTGTAGCGTAACTTGGTTAGAAGTTGTGGAAACGAGCCCTTTATTCTAGAGAAAATAAGCCTTCAATCTCATGGTGACTTGCTCTGCCGTGCTGATTTGCTAATTGCAGCTATGTTTCTTTTTTAATCTTCTTAATGTATACCGGTGTCCTTTCCAAATTGTCCTAGTAAAAACGTTTGGCATTGGTTAGGGGAATCTTCAGTCTTTCAGGTGTAATTAAATGTTTGCTTATACTCTAACAGTGGGTTCTTAACAGTATGTTTTATTGGTGAAAGTGGTCAAGTTTGGCACATACGATCCATTCTGTCTTCCACTTTTACTTTCACTATTGCCATAAGCTCCCTTGTGTTATTTCCTCTTCTTTTTGCTGGGTCCACCATCTTTTTAATTCTGGTTGTGTCATCCCTAATTTTCCAGCATCCGATGACACACTAAGGTCCCATAGATCAAGGAATCGGACAAACAAATCAACAGGATCATCTCACAAGACCATGAGCAGGTCTCTGTCTTGTGACTCGCAGTCTAAGGGCTCTATTTCCACACCTCGTGGGACCACAGTATGTGATCTTTAATCTGCACTCCTATTTACTTTTTTACCTTTTTTTTCCATGATCATAATTTTAACAAGAAATGAGTACATAGATGTACTAGTATCTGATTTTTTAGCATCTCGTCTCCACTACAGAAGGTTGACCTCAGCAAGTTGGAGGTGGCTGCACTGTGGAGATATTGGCGACACTTTAACCTTGTAAGTCTTGTCTTTTTGCCGGAGGGAGACTCGAATAAGTTACGTAATTCTTTCTGTAGCATGCCAGCATAATTAACATCATCGATTTTCCTAGGTTGATTCCATTCCCAACCCATCCAAGGAGCAACTAATTGATGTTGTTCAGAGGCATTTTATGTCACAGGTACTCTCAAAATTGCATAGTTCATGCAGGTTTTCTTCTAATTCTTTCCCCTCATTTTTTATCTCCACTTGTAATCATCAATTTAAAATGTATTGTGTGGGATTGAGAATCAGATGCTTTTTTTTAAAAAAAGATGAAAGTAGGTAAACATATTCGATGGACATTTTTCTCGTATTCCTGAAATAGGTTCTTGGACCTAGTGATGGTAAGCTTTTACTTTTCTGGAACTCTATTGTTCTGGGGTGGTTCAATTCTCAGAATTTATTTTCCCATTCTTTCTGGAACTACTAGTGTTTGTAAAAGAAGTTTATCAATAGCTTTCGAATTTTCTGAATATCATAATCTGAACATGATCTTTTGTTGGTGCAGCAAATGGACGAGTTGCAGGTCATTGTGGGATTTGTCCAGGCTGCAAAAAGACTGAAGACTGTCTGCAAATGACCCCGAGATAAATAGAGATCTGAGTTTCTATGCCCTGCTAACAGATACTTGGCACTTGAAAATCCTCCTCCCAACGTGTAACATATGTATCCCTGGCTTGTTTATCATCGTATCTGTCCCTAGGTTAGTATTTAGCCCGTCAGAGCTATAGAGAGAGGTTCCTTCTTTTTGTTAGTGTACCTATGTAGATAGATGTAAAAACCGGTGAGGTCACTAGACCTCTAAGAAGTCCCCGTGGCCTTCTTCTAAGCTTGGTTTAATTAATGTATTGCTGACTTTGTGGGGAAAAGGATTTCTGAAAATGCATACTTTCTCTTTGGTAATTTTCCACTTTCTCTGTGCTGGCCACCTCACATGGGTTCTGTGCTTTTCAAATGTAATCTTTTGAATTTTGAAGAAAAGGGAACTCCCGCTTTGGATTTGGAAACCATGCCATGGGAGAAGGGGTCCGCACTTGGTATTATATTAGGTGAAGAAAACCCTTAACAAATCTCGACTCTCTAGGTCAAGGAACTACCAGTGAGCTTCATTATTGAGGCTCGGTTGGTTGAACTGTAGATTTCAAAGGGTTTGGTTAATTAATACCCTGTCGGAGATCAGAGGCAGTGAACCAAGGCCACGCTTGCGAACTTATTTGTTGTCTGTGCTTTTGTTTTAAAAGTATTTTTAATGTTTTTTAATTATAAATTAATATTTTTTATGTTTTGAATCATTTTAATATATTAATATTGAAAATAATTTTTTAAAAATAAAAAATAATTTTAATATATATTTTAATACTTTAAAAAACAATCCCAACACATTCTCACATTAGCGGGAACTGGGAAGGTTTTGCCATTCCATCCATACATTGTAGAGGATCAGAGGCGGTGAATCATGGCCATGCTTCAACTTTTTGATGGTAGATGTGCCGTTATCTATCTGCAATATGAAAGTCAAAATCACATGATTTTCCGTATCTAAATGGGACCCAGCCAGTTTGTTCTTACTATTTCATCGTGGGTGCACAGGATTAGAGCCCGTTTGTCTGTACGGAAATTTTGTTTTTTAAATTTTTTTAGAAGATAATATTAAAAATAAATTTTATAAATTAAAATAATTTAAAAAACAACAAACACCGCTGCTGCGATGACTCTCTAATCCCTATGGAAATTAAAAACTGCTTTATTTTATAGAAGCCTGCCCTTTCTAGAGCTCAGCTTTGGGCCATGATCATTGATAGACTATAGTTAAATAAATTATTGACATTGAAGCAAAGCAAGTGGATGGTGTAGTTAAATGCCCGATGTACACGTCATCATATGGAATAGAAGTTGATAACGCTTTCAGACCTCTTGATGGGGTCTAGCGTCTACCTTTCCTGAATAGCGAAATCAGCGTTAAATCAAACTACAAGAGGTAACGCTTTCACTGCAGCGTAATTGCTATATTCATCATTTCACATGTTCATGTGAATTGAAGGAGTGATTGTTTTTTAAAAATTTCAATTTAGTTTTTAAATTTTTATTTTGTATAATTTAACTATTTTAAACTCAAGTTAGCATGTGGTTGCTTATTTTTTAGAAGAGAGGATTAATTTTGGGTTTTAAGATGTTTATTTGTGTTTTTTAAGGTTATATATTAATTTAACAAGGTTATAATGATGTTTTCTAGGTATTATAGATAAAAATGAATTGAAAATAAATTTTTAAATAAGAAAATATGAATCTTATTTTTTATGACAAATCTGGAGAATTTAAATAATATATTATCTATTTTTTAAAAAACAAATTAAGATAGATAAGATATCATTCATCTCATTAGCTTAAAAAACAAATAAGGGCTCGCATGCGTTTGTCTAATCTTTATAGGCCTGCTCGTGAGGCATTTTTTGATGGGTTTGGTGCTTTGTACGGCTTAACTCCTTCTATGTTATTTCTTTAGCTTATTTGACTTTTTTTAAACAATGATTGTTTTTTAATTATACTGTATTTAAGTTTTGAAGATATTAGTATAATTTATTTATATTTTTTTAATATTTTATATAGATTAAATTTATTTTTAAAAATT
>NW_011499849.1:3395288-3410990 GCF_000495115.2 Populus euphratica | reverse complement strand
TATATAGTGATCTTTATATATATATATATATATATATATATATATATATATATATATCCATGCCAAGTGTAGTCTGGCCTATAGTCAGTCTTTCCTTCACATGTTAAATGAGTCATTACATATCAAAACAATCTATATAAATAAATAAATAAAAATAAGGATCAATACACAAGTTGTCTTCCCTAAGAGTTATAAAAACGATTCACGTGTTCTTCGTAATATAAATTTCATGCCTCCTTCACCATTATCAGCATCATCAAATATTAGTGCCGCACTATCTAAAAACAATACATATACAATAAAACCAATTCATATACAATAAAACTAGTTTTATACACACACACTTTAATACATTATTAAAATATATACAAAAAATAATTTTAAATTACATTCATTAATTTTTTTTTTGCATTTCATAAACAATTTTGAACACACATCAATGGTTTTTATGATTCTTAGATGGAGTCTACTAAATGCAAACTCATCAATCTATCATTGAAGCAACAATAAATACATAAATACCAGCAGGCTCGTGGCTCAGCGGCTGTTGGGATTGCTTGCCTTCCTTCGAGCTTAGGTTTGAATCCCAGTGGGAGTGGGGTTGACAAGTTGTTCCCTTCATGTTTCTACCGGGTCCTCTCTGTACGGTATGTCTGTCACCCCCGCGGTGCCTTACCTGTTCACTAGGCTTGCAGGATGTTCAGTGGACCGTGAGATTAGTCGTGGTGCGCGCAAGCTGGCCCGGACACCCACGTTAATAATAAAAAAAAAACAATAAATGCATGAATAGCCAATAAATTTCTAACAATATATTACAAGATTTCCAACCCTGAAACTTCCACGTGAAAAACAAATATTAAGGCCATCATTATTTATTTATTTATTTATTTTGCAAAACCTGCTCATCTAAGTAATTATCTAATTTAGTCCTAGCATGTGAAGTTTTTACTTTTTTTTTTTTTAATTTGCATCACATGGCTGAAAAATTCAGCTAATGAACCATATTTGGACCAATAAAGATAACATCACATCGATTACATGTACATAATTGAAGACTACATTTATTTTGATTCGGAGCATAGAAATCATAGCAAAGATAATGAATTTTCTCAAGATAATTTACATGATCACTCCGGTATTTTCTATGAAGTTAAAATTAAATTAAATTAAAATCATTTTGTATTATGGATAGAGTACAATTAAAACTCTCATTATACCACCAATGGCTACATAATGCTCGTAAAAATGCTCAACATATCTAATGCTACCTGGGTGAAACTGCCAGCACTCGACTTGTCCAATTTCTTCCATCAAGCAAAATGCATACACAAACATTGACAGGACTGCTTTCGCTTTCAATTTCTCCGTGTTTGCCTGCAAGGATCCATCCCCTTCAATCTTGGTTGCAGCTAAGTCTTCCCTCAACGGCATTGATGCATTCCCTTTTGCCCACTAAGATAACTGTGAAATTAATGGACGTTGTCTTGTTCCTTTGATTGACCGTATCCCTGCCAAAGTTTAATTTTTAATTGGGTTAGAGAATTAGGGCGTGATAAGACGAAACCTTTGATTCTGGACCACAGGCCTCAACGTCCCTGTATCTTTCACTGGGCTGGCCAGAGCGGCGGTGACAAGGAGGCTCTCGAACGTTGTCCAATAAGAATCATCAAGCAGAGTGAAGCATTCATGGTTATCTTCAAGACTCAAGAGGGATGTTTCCCCCCCTTACTTTCCTTGAAAGCGCAACGTGAAGGGGGTTTTTCCTCAGTTTCAGTTGACATAAATTTGGCCAAGATATTTTCTGTTGGATTCCTTTGGCTGACTATGGAAATCACCAGCAGTCCAGCACTGTAAAAGTTACTGCATAGTGATTAAGAATCAAGAATAGTAGAAACCCAGGATTCATATCTTGTCTCTGGGTGACTTACATTTTCTGATTCTTGCGAGCCGAGCCTTTACATAAGAAGGGCGAATTGTGCCCTCAATGTTCAAGAACTGGCATGACCTATCACAGATAGTTCCAGACAATGGAGACTGCTTCTGCGTGTAATTTATTGACGGGCTAGAAATTGTTTGATAGAAAAGTCACCCTGGACTATAAAATTAAATAGGTCAGCTGGACCAACTCTGGCAATCAGGTTCATCTAGATCCAATTCAAGTCAAAGTTGAGCTTAGTGTACTGTTTGTTTCCGCAGCAATGCCGTGTTGTTTTTTTAAAATATATATTTTTTATATTTTTAAATTATTTTGATATACTAATATAAAAAATAAAAATTCATTTTAATTTATTTTTAAATAGAAAATACTTAAAAAAAATGACTAGATACACACTCTTTTTTTTTTCTTAATTCAAAAGGAGTTGTTGACTCAATCAGGTTCCAGTACATCCAATTCAATTCGAGTTTAGTGTACTATTTGTTTCCTCTGCTATGTTGTGTTCTTTTTAAATAAAAATACTTTACTAGATATACCTTATTTTTTTAGTTCAAAAGGAGTTGTTGTTGGACCCACTCCCAGTATGGAAGCATTCGGCTTCTATTCATTTTCATAGAAGAGTTTTTTTAATCCATAAACTTTTGAAATTTAATCAAATAATATCTTAAAATAATGTGGTGGGACCAAATTTCTTGTTTCAATTAAAAGATTAAAATAACACCACATATAACATAAACATTAACAATTAAAGAAAAAAGAAAAAAGAAAAAAGAAAAAAGGATAGATGGACATTCACTATTCCATCCTCTCAATGTTGATAATGAAGAAATAGCATTTTTATGATTTCTTTCACTTTTTCTTTCTTTCTTCATGCATATATGTCATCTTTGCCACTATGTAATTTATTTTCTCTCTCCATTCTTATCATATGTCTAGAAATTTATTTAGTTAGTAGTTATGACCATTATTTGTATTGATCTTGCATTTAATATGGGGGTTGTTCATGCAGATGGTCAAGGAGGCTGCATTGGCTTTGAATAAAAAAAATAGGTGGAGTCTATATGTAATAGCAGAGTACATGGAAAAGAAGCACAGAACAGTCCTCCCAGCAAATTTGAAGAAAAATTTAGGTATTTAGCTGAAGAGGTCTACAGCAATAGGGAAGTTGATCAAGACTAGGGAGGGCATTGCATGCACCAACATGCTAGTCTTTGGGCTAGATTTTCTCTAGCCATTTGGGCATGGACCAAATGGTTGGATTTGCATCCCGACACCAATCAAGCTCACCCGATACACCTCTCCATGTATTTTTCCAGGTGCCTAAGAGCTGCTCACACAAGCCTTCTATGTACACGCTTTGTTCTGTGCGCACATCTTTTTCTATGCAGAGCTATAATGTTTTCTATGCCAATGGCAGTATCGTTATGTAAGTGCTATTACTAATATTTTCACCAATTACACGCATAGCAATAACCATAGCATGACAGATCAATCAATAGCTATACTTTCCTTTACAAAAAGTACTGGATAAAGAACCATTTTTTCTCCAATGAATTACCACCATCGCAAGCACAAATAATACTATCCTTTTCCATGAAAAAGGCTCAAGGGCTAGTGTATAGATACACCTAATCACCAATGCAAGTGGAAAGGAAAAACAAGCCAAGACATTCCTAGCCAGGAAAAACCTTGCCATTCTTGACAATAGCTATATTAACGTAAGTGTTTTTTGGTTTCTGTCTTAATAGGAGACTGGTTTCACAAAAACATCTCAAATCTAGCTAGGAAAAGTCTATTTCTACATGAAGTTTCTTCACTTGCTACATCATATGGGATAATTGTTTCTCTTGAGAACCAAATCTAAACATGATCTCTGTGGCGCCAAATGATTTCTTTACTAAGTAATTTGTCTACCATTCATTTAATTAGCTAATTTGTTGACCATCCATTGTTGGTTCACTTACCATTAATTTTATTTATTAATACACTCCATTGAAATTAGTTTTCGTCCAAAAACTTTTGGTATTGTCGTCGGAGTAAGAACATCTCCCACCGGACCCACCCCATTACAGAGCAAGCACTTTGAATATCAAATCAGATGCAGCGTGCTGCATGGATCCAAAATCCATCATTGTTTTAAGACCGGAAAGCGTCCGAATCTTTCAAAGTCATCTGCTCATCTCTTAACATGGGTGGTATATATCATCCTCATTAGCTGGTTGATTCTTAATTGTTTTTCATATAAAAAATCTCCCTTTCAAGCTTTATCGGCGAAACCAGTGGGTCTCTAATCTAGTGTAGTAAAATTCTTGTGATCACAATTTAGTCACTCCTGTAACAAGACGATTTTCGATAACTACAAATTACTACCTCTGGCCTGCATACGGGCATGAAAAAAAATAAGCATGGAAGTTTCATAAACAGAATTTGGCCCGTGGAAGAAGGAAATTCTAGCCATAAAAAGCATGAAGCCAGCAGAAGAAGCCAATGATTTCCATTTCTTTAGCCTTAAATTTGTTCGTATTTAAGCTAGTCGATATAGACTCAAAGGCGTAATAATTTCTTCAGGCGATCACGATGAACCTGGCATTATCAAACTCTTTTCCACCTAGAAAACGATGGTTTCTTCTTTGGCATTTATTGTGATTAGTTTCCACAATTCCATTATCTCCACCGGTCTCGATGATTGGATGTTCACTTTACTATTACGATCAAGAACACTACAAAAGATGCCAACCCTTTTTGGTCAAGGATTCAATTTAGATCCCACAACGTGGGAGTTCTTTATAATCAATCACCCACAATGAGGGACTTCCTTTGCACCTTTTCTCCAACTCAAATAAAGCACCCCACAAATGATGTTTTGTTAATGACCGGGTGTAATCTGGTCAAAAGATTCGAAGAAAAGCAGCTTTCTTTCCGCCGTGTCATCTCCTCAAATATTGGCTAATGGGATATTTATCGTAGTTATTTAATATAGAAAGTGCAACCAGTTGCTGCAATTTGAAAGGATTGGCCATGTCAGTTCAACAGTACTCCACATTGTGGTTCCTCGTAACCTAATTTACCGCAAATACATGAATTGTGCGGCTAATATTCCTAATTCATATATGGTTTCAGTAATCCCTTTGGGATTGCTGAGATCTCAAAGTTACTGAACAGTTGGGGTGTTTGGATTGTCTTGGCCATCCTCTCTACTACGCGGTGATGCAAGTGCCCGATAAATTTCTAGTTTGATATTGGTGAATTTTGTTGATGAATTTTTTGTTTCTTTTCTTTTTTCCTTTTAATTTTCTCATCTGTCTCTTAAAATTTCTATAAGTAGTTGTTCAATATGTTTTTCTTTTAGATTTAGTTTTTATTTTTTTATTACTATTTATTTTATTTAAAATAATTTACAAAATTTAAATTCAATTTCAATTTCATTCTCATTCAATTTTTTTTATCTTTTAAATTTAATCTTTATTTTTTTATTGTTATTTATTTTATTAGGATAATATTTTAAATTGATTTTTTTAATTTTATTCTTCTTATATTTTATTTCCGATCATATTTGATTTTTATTTTTCTATTATTATTTATTTTTTACAATTTCATTTCTCAACATTAAATTAGTTAAAAATTGAACTTTTTAATTGAGATTAGGTTAAAGATTTAATTGGATCACAAGCTTTACACATTAATATAGGATTAGAAGTTTTATATGAGTTTACCTTTTTTTTTATCTTTTTTTTGAATTTATATTTTTTAAAATTTTATTTTTCAACATTTATCTAGGTAAAGAGTGGACGACATTTTTTTATTTGCTTTCTGTTGAATGTTTTTACTGAATTTGAAAATGATTCCAGCAATCTCAAGACTTTTTATTTGTTGTTTTTTATTAAATTTTATTTGACAATTTTTTTCTTTTTTTTTGAGCTTATATTTTTTTAAGTTTTATCTTCCAATATTTATTTAATTGGAGATTAAGTATTATTATTTTTTTTGTTACTAATTTTAAAAATAACTCAGGTTATCTTGAATCTTTTTATTTTTCATTCTTTATTGAATTTTATTTGAATATTTTTTCCTTTTTCCTTGGGCTTGTGTTTTTTAAGTTTTGTCCTTCAACATGTATTCAATTGAAGATTGTATATTATTATTTTTATTTATTTTTTCTATTGAATTTTACACTAATTTTAAAAACAACCTAAATTATATTAAGTTTTTTCATTTGTTATTTTTTGTTGAATTTTATTTGACTAATTTTTTAAATTGATATTTTTTTCAATTCTATTATTTAATAGCAAATTTTTTAGTTTTTTTATTTAATATTTCTTATATTTTTTTATTTCAATATTATATTATTTTAGAATGGAACTTCACAATGTTTTTTTATTTATTTTTGTTGAGTTTTGTTATTCGAATGATCCGGATCATAGAGTTTAATTGGCTTGCTAGATTTGTTGGCTTTTTTTTTTAATAGAATTGTTTTTTTATTCTTTTCTACATTGAATTTATTTAGAATTTTACTTCTTTTTTTTTTTAATTGAATGATCCCAATTTAATAATCTGACTGACATATTTAATATATGCTCGTTAAAGTTGGGTCATGTTGTTATTTTTTTAAGTCTTGTTCTTCCATGTTTGATTGTCTGAAACGTCAGCTTCATTGTCTTTTTTTGATTTAATAACCGTTTTTTTTTTTTTTTTTTGCAGGTTTCCATGATTCTTTCTGTTTTCTTGTCTTTTAAATGGGTCTGTTTTCCATAGTTATTTGTTCTTTTATTATCCATTTAAATTATACCATATTTTTTTGCTCAGTCAGTTCTATACTTCGAGTCTTGTGTTTTTACTTCTTTAAAACATGCTTGCGTACTCTGTGTCTTTTTTTTTAACTAATAAAAAAAAATCTTCAGCCCGTGTCCGAGTCTAGTTGTCTCTAAGAGATGTGAATTGATGTATCTCAGAAGAATCAAATTAAAACTCCAGTGTTTTTATGAAGAAGGCTTTAAAATGATTTATTATATAAGGCCTTAAAATGATGTTAATTATGTTAAATGGGTATATATATATAGTATTTAGGATGTCCTGTACTTAACAAATTTAGATTCATCTAGAAATCTAAATTTTCCCCGTCTGACAAAATCATAATGGTTTTTTCTCAGATGAAGTTTTATACCATGTTTTTCCCCGTTTGAGCCTTCTCTCGACCATTTATTTTCCCGTAAGGCAGCAAATCTGACCATTTATTTTCCCGTAAGGCAGCAAAAGAGAAGCCTTTTGCATTATCTAAAAGGATTGGAAAGAAAGAAATATGTTCTTCATTGAAAGTGCATATGGCAGGCATTCTTCATGGAAGCAAGCTCTGCGAGGCATTTGGCAGGCATACAAAAGGGCAGGGCGATGCATGCAGAAGAGAAGCCCTCCGAGGTGACAAGTAAGGAGGTTTTGGCATGCGACGTTTCTACCGGTGACCAATGAAGCATTCATAGTCTATTGCATCATACTTGAAGTTCTTGTCTGCGCTTGTCTCTTCTCACATCTGCATTTTCTCGTGCTTCTCCGTTGAAAAAGCTCCAGTGATGTTAGGGCTACCCAACGCCAGATTTGCTTACAGCAGCATATTTTCTAGAGCTTGGTTTTTTGTTTCATAAAGTAAATCAATGAAAATGTTTGTCATTCAAAAGAAAACATATGGCTTTGATAGGGAAAAGTGTTTTCCTTTCTTGAAGAAAAAACACTCTTCACTAATTATGAACTATTATTCATGTTTTGCAAATTCCTATTACAAATTAATCATTTAGTTATGCTGCTATAGGGTAGCGCTTTTAGCAGCTTGAATCATAATTTTTTGGAACGAAAAAAAAAATTAAGATTGCAAAGAGAATTTGATATTATTATTAAGATGAATCCAAGTTAATTTAAAACGATATTATTCTAAGATTTTCAAAAAATAAAATAAAAATAATATTGTTTTTTAAAAAAATCTTAAAAAATCAAATTGAACCTCTCTTTCTAGTGTTTACAGGGTTAATCGAATAAAAAATTAATATCATAAGTTAACATTACTGAGTTAACTTATGATACCAGACTGGATTTATTACAACAGAAGTCGGTGTAATAAATTAATAATGGAATCCAGATCGGGGTCATTAATGGTAAAAACTGATTCAATGCATTTTCATTTCGCATTCTCCTCTTTTTCCCTTTATTTTTTTTTTTATTTAAAAAAACTGTATCTATATATAGACACACACGCGCACCTAGCCGTTCTCACTCATCATCACTCTTCAACCTCATTCAAGCACTTCGAGTCACCGGATTCTCTCTGTTCTAATCAAATGGCGTTTCGAAAATTATTTTCGAAGCGTGCTGTGACCAACGGTTATAGAGTTGCATCGCCTGCAGTAGCTCTAGACCACTCATCACCAATTAAATCTCTTACAACACCACAAAATAATGCAGCATCCAAAACGAAACTATTTAAAGAGTTTCTCACTGGAGATTCCGTCGATATAGGGTTTTTCCGGCGTTTCCTTCACCGTAGAGCCGTTAGCCAGTTCCCTGAATTCATGTCCATGCCGGTGGGAGAGAAGTTAAGGGAAAAGCTCATTTCCGGTGACCGGCTCCACCTTGATGGTCTGACTCGTCCGGAAGAGATCGCTGGAGAGGCTAATAAGTTCGGGATTTCTGTTGAGAATGCGAAGAAGATCTTGAGGTTTTCTCTTGTGGAGAAGTTGAAGGCCAAACTTAGAGAGATTCCAAGAGGGTCGATTTGTTATTCGGAGTTTGTCAAAATTTGTGTTGATGAGTGTGGAAATGAAGGTCAAGGTGTTGAGCTCGCCAAGTTGCTTGATCAGTCCGGAAACGTCATCGTTTTAGGAAACATTGTGTTTCTCAGGCCCGAGCAGGTATTTATTTATTTATTTCAATTAGGTTTAACTATTTGATCAACATCAGTCCTCCCATTTTTTTCCCCTTCTTGTTATGCTGTAATCTGTGCCCCGTAAGATTTAAATTATATATAATGACAAAGAAGATTAGATTATGTAAGGGCTGCTGGCAAAAAGATCATTAAATTTTACTGGGTAACTTTTGCCCCCAACTAGAGGAGGCTGTATCCTAAGAGAAGTGATACAAATGGATATGATTCTTCGAAATATTGATGGCCCTTGTCCATAGATAGGACACAGTGGTCTGTGTGTGTTTACTGTCCTATGGCCATTTGTTTTTCTAGACCTGCCAAGGGACAACCGAAGAAATAATGCCATAATCGTGATGATTATGATTAAGTCAACTAATTTATGTAATTCAGTTTATCGTGTTCATCTTGATTTTTTTTGCTTTTTAATGTACCAGGTAGCGATATCAATGGAGAATATGATATCCCAGACCATTGCTGCTCCTGATGATCCGAGAAGAAAACACCTTGAGCATATGGAGAAACTTAAGGTGATAATCGATCAGAAGGCTAGAACCCAGGTCCGAGGAGAGCTTTATTGTGGGCTGGGCTTTATAATGATCCAGACACTTGGGTTCATGAGGCTCACCTTCTGGGAACTTAACTGGGATGTCATGGAGCCGATATGTTTCTTCGTCACCTCCCTTCACTTCGCAATAGCTTATGGTTTTTTCCTGAGAACATCCACTGAGCCCTCTTTTGAAGGTTACTTCCAGCAACGCTTTAAGGCCAAACAAAAGAAACTCATGAAGATCCATGGTTTTGATGTCCAAAAATATAATCAACTTCGCAAAGTTTTTTACCCTAACCTTGGTTATGGTTTACCACAATCAGAACATTACGAACCCGGGCACCATTAGAACATGGAAGCAAATATGTTTAGCTTATGGTAACAAAATTGTGCAAATGTGTTTAGTTTATTATAAAAAAATTGTAATTTAAAAATAATTAGTATATGTTGCTAGTTTATCATCTCAAGTATTCTAAACAAAAGATATCCTAGAAAAAAATTAGAGTATATATATTTGTTAAATCCATGAACTCAAGAAAAAAATATTTAAATTAACTATGTTTAAATTAACGCAAGAAGAATAATTAGTTAATAAAACACTTTAAAATAATAAATTTTTTATTGTTATTAAGTATGAATCCTTTATCTTTTAAGGTTTTATTACTTTTTATTTTTACAACTAGGATGTATATAATATGTCTCACAAGATTTCAATACCATAATCTTAATTTAAATACATTTTTAAATTAAGTTTTTTGGATCAAAAAATATAAAACTCAAATATCTCTTAATAATATGAATATGAACTGAAAAAGTTTACAGAAAAACCAGAGTATAAAGCAAGTATAAAATATTAAAATATGAGGTGAAGAATAAGGTGTAAAAATCTAAGAAATTATTGGCTTAAACTCTTCTTTCACCCCTTTTTATAGTGTATTTTAGAAGTTAAGAGTTTAAAGAATTAATTTATATTGTTACCAACCAATTAGCCATCATAAATAAACAATTAAATTTAGAAAAATTAAGAGCTTCTTAAGTAGGAAAATCAAGGGTTATTTGAAATTAATTCTTTATTAATCAATAATTTATTTTTTTAAAATAAATTTTTAATAATTTTTCATATAAATATAAAATTATCTTGCTAGTATGAAAACAACTTAAAATTTATTAAAAAATATTAATTTAGTAAAATTATTATATTAGGTAATTAGCGTGTCGAGATTCGAGGACGTTCATCGTAATATAAAAATGCATGCAGCTTTTTCCGAGCTTTGATGGCATTCTTTCTTGATGTAGCTGAGATCGTACAGGCAATAACATCCTTACAAGGCAGCGTATGATAGAGATAAAGCTCTCTTATGGGTTTGGTAACCGATTTTCCTTTTCTTTCTTTTTCTCCTTTTTATTCTCTCTCTCTCCCCCAAAGTTTCTTGTGCCTGAATTTTTGTTTACTTGTCTCTCTCTCCCCCTAAGTTTCTTGTGCCTGAATTTTTGTTTACTCTACAAGAGCCCCACTTCGAGGCCATGAATGATCAAATTAAAAAAGAAAGAAATACATGACCAAAAAAAGATGTAGAGTTGATGAAACAATAAAATTCTTCGCTAGTTTAGTGTTTTTTGTTAATTGAGCTCCATCTTCAATTCCATACCACAAATCTTAGAGGATGCTAAAGCTTTAAGGCATGTGGTATGATAAACAAGTTGGTTTTTCATCAATATTAACTAATACATCCTACAAGATTTTGCAGTAATCGATGTCTTTTGAGCCACAGCTAACAATAATATTTGAATCCATACTCTTGAGGCTCCGAGCTCGAAGAAAAGGTTTTCCGATGGTCGATGACTGATTTTGCGACAATACGGGTAACTCCTGGCACCCATGGCCAGATCAAGATTAGGCTTGACTGATGAGTTGTTGGGTAACGCGCAGGCAAACAAATTTGGACCCTGTAAAAAAAGTTTTTTTGTCCTGTCACATCCTCTTTGTTTATAAGAAAAACAAAACGAACAGTTGAGACACAGTCGGGCCTTGAATGGGATGGCAGAACAAGCAGGAATGGCCGGAAGCAGTCACTCAAAACCAGGCTATTTGAGCTTAATTGCCCACATAGGCTTTGATGGTAAGCTATCACGCTTTTCTAATGACGTCGGTGTTAAGCCCACCAAATTGGCCCACACGGCCCTTAAACTAAGAAAAAACAGGACATGGAAAGTGGCTGAGTTTAACGTCAGTGTTAAGATATGTGTCGCGGGTGTTTTTGATAGTGTTGTTTTTTAAAATATTATTTTATTAAAAATATATAACTATAGTATTTTAAAATTTATTTTTAATATTGACGTATTAACATATAAAAAATCTAAAAAATATTTAAAAAATAATTTAAAACAAAATAAAATTTCAACGAGTCTGTAGGAGGTCTCCTGATGCAATAATGCGACCATTGGAATCTGTAGGAGGTCCACGAGTATTGTAACGGAAACACTCAAAAGATCCGGCAACAACACTCAAAGGGAAGCCCGGTTAGTCAACGAATCTAATGGAGCCTCCTTTCACTCTGCATCACTAAAAAATGATGCCTCTTTAACCAGAATTTCACATGCAGTTCTGAACAACTTTCCCGGTGCTTGTTTTGGAAGGAACATTCACATTGGATCAATGACCCGTCTCTGAAAATGATGTTTCAACTCCTGTCCCTGTGCCATCTCATTCGAGTAGAAAAGAATATCACTGAGTTCCGCCTCCCCTTCCACTTCAATCTAAAAGCTCTTTGTATGACCCACCAGAGAAGGGTATTTTGCATGGTTTTAATTGGTAGCAGTTTTTATATCCCTTAATTAATCCTCCATCTTGGGCTGAGCACACCAAACATGCCGATAGACAAGTCTCGATCAGCTCACTAGCGCAGCAATATTGCAGCATGAAGCATTAAATGAGGAGTTGTTGTGGAAGAAACCACCACCAGGTCAAAGGTCCTCTTGGGCTCTTCCTTTATTGCTTTCCCGAATTTCTTAACAACTGTGTTAAGAACACCTAATCACCTTGTGCGTGAAGTAATTAGAAGGCATGAGTACAGCCATTCAAACTGCAGTTAGCGCACCTAATCGCCTAACCACTTCCCTTTCTCACTCTAGCAGCGGTCTTTGATGGTGTATCAAACAAAGCACCTAACATAAGTTCCATTATTATTTCCTGAACAAATAATGATTGAATAATTTGATCAAGAAATTTATTTAAAGGGCCTGCAAGTATTGGCTAAGTTATCTAATTAAATTGGTGGACTCATTGAAAGGGGAATGAACCAAAAATTGTATACACATCAATTCACGCAAAACAAAAATCCATTGATTTAAGCACATATATTGGTGTTGGAAAGCCCCTTGGCCGGCTTGATCAGAGCACTCTCAGCCATGTAGATGACTCCCTATCGTATTTTATTTCTTTTCAATTCGTACAAGGAAGAAGCGGATTTAATTAAAATTCAATTTTGCAATTCAACATTCAATGGTTTTTCTCGGATATGTTGCTTTTGATCTACGGTAATGGGTTTGAAAAATTGATACAAATTTTGTTTTTACTTAATCAAACTCAAGGTCTATTAAGACTTGGTTAGAAAATGAGGGGTCAAGGGAAAACCAAAAAAAAAACAAACTACTCAATTGAGGTATTTTATTATAGTCATGTTCCTGATCCGGTTCAATTAAGATTCAATCAAGGTTTAAAAAAAAAGAAAAAAATAAATTATACAATCAGATTAATTGATTGCAGTCATGTTTATTACTGGAATTGTAAATAAATGGACTAGCCCGGCTTAATACAATATCTTATCATTTTTTCATTTCACTTTCTGAATTATTTTTACAATTTAATTTTTAGAAAATCTATTGTTTCATATTTAAGCTTAACAGGGTTAAGTAGAAGTTAAAACTAAAACAAATATTAACTTGAAAGTTTTGTATTCAACATTCAATGGTTTTTCTCGGATATGTTGCTTTTGATCTACGGTAATGGGTTTGAAAAATTGATACAAATTTTGTTTTTACTTAATCAAACTCAAGGTCTATTAAGACTTGGTTAGAAAATGAGGGGTCAAGGGAAAACCAAAAAAAAAAAACATACTATTCAATTGAGGTATTTTACTATAGTCATGTTCCTGGTCCGGTTCAATTAAGATTCAATCAAGATTTAAGAAAAGAAAAAAAATTATTCAATCAAATTAATTGATTGCAGTCATGTTTATTACTTGAATTGTAAATAAATAGACTAACCTGGCTTAATATAATATGTTATCAGTTTTTTATTTTATTTTCTAAATTATTTTTACAATTTAATTTTTTTAAAAATTATTGTTTCATATTTAAGCTTAATAGGATTAAATAGAAGTTAAAACAAATATTAACTTGAAAGTTTTGTTTTGACTACTAGCTATTTAAACAAGATAATTAGTTCTTTCTTGTCCTATTAGGTCGAACAATTCACATTAATTTTTTTTTATATTTACTAACTCATGATTAATTTAATTTTATAAACTAATCAAGTTTTTAATTTTAATTTGAAATGTCTCATGGCATATAAATAAAATAATGACAATTATGTTTTTTTATGCAATAATCGACTTTTTATCTTGCCCGTAACAAAGCATGCCCCCGGGCCCGGTGACCATACTTTTGGCAATGTGGCAACTGATCATATGATTCTTTACAGTACACAGGCTTCTTAATCAATTCCCGTCCGATCACAAATTCGCCGAGATTCACTCATAATTAGCAATTTGCATGTTGAATGGTTTGAATATATAGCTGTAATCAAGTGTTTAAGATCATGGTTCAACAAGTTGCTGGCTTCCACTAGCTTTCTCAAACCTTACGACTAGTTTTAAAATGGGAAGTGGCTCGAGAACTCATTCTTGAAATGCAGGTCAAGGTTTTAATTAATGGCCATGTCCAGTCTTGCTGGCTCCACCCTCCTTGACCTTCATATCCGAAAGACGCGCAGCTTCGGGAGCGAGCGGCCGCGCGCTGCACTACTTTCCTTTTCTGGGAAAATAAAAATAAATCAATGAGGAAGCCAGTTTTTCACTCTATACAGTTGCGAAACCACGTATTGATGTCTCACGTTGTACTTGTTCCATGTCTTCTGTCAAGAAAATACAGAGTCGAAATGTTCCATGGGCCGTGATCAATGTTGTCGGCATGTTGCATTGGTAAGATTGTTGCAGTATTAACTGCTCCTCTGTGCTCCGAAATCGACAAATTATGGGCTGTATTAATCATGTTTTGTTTAAGTCGGGAGTCGGGATATATGGTTTTGATTTTGAATTGGCTTTCGTAAAAACATGTCCAATATTTTGAACAAATATATAAATAAAAGAGTTGTTAATATTAATTAAATATTTAAATGAAGAATTTATCTTTCTTCTAAAAGTAAGAGACAGTAGAGTATGTAAATATTAATCCCGACCTTTTCTTTTAATTAAACTTTTTTAAATTTTAGAGGCTATTTTTTCATGTCAATAACAAATTATTTTTGGTTTTTGAGATCTTAACAGATACTATAGGAAAAAATAATTTTTTTTTAATGTAAATACATTGATCCAGATACGAATAACATTTTAAACTCTCCACCAAATAAAAATTAATTCCTGGGGTGCAAAAATAGTCCTACGATAGCCTTAATGACAAGAATTAATTAAGACACAGGATTAAATATTTAAAAATTTAGATTTCACATATCCGTAGATCATAATTAGTCAAAGGGTATTCCCTCTCTCTCTCAGGTATATATGCTCTCATTGGAATTCATGTGTTCCTGCGAGAGATGGGGTTCATCCATCGCCATGAGGAGATTTTTTCCACGTTGATCGGTGCAAATGTGAGACAGACTGCATGTGCCCAGAAGGCTAGAAGTGGCCATGTACCTGACCCTAGCTAGCCCCACTGGGTTTTGCTTTTTAAAGGTATAATTATGTTTGTTTTTTAAAATATTTTTTATTTTAAAATTTTTAAAAATAATATTTAATATTAGTACATTAAAATAATTTTAAAAATTAAAAAATATTAATTTAAATAAAAAATATTAAATTTTTCAAAAAATATTTTTAAAACACTAAGATAAAGTTAACCTATGAGAATGTTTGGAAAGGGGTGTAAACCATATTTTTTAAAAAAATAATTTTTTTTATTAAAAATTAATTTTTTATTGAAAATTAATTTGTTTTTTATTTTTTAAATCGTTTTAATGTATTAATTTTAAAAATAATTTTTAAAAAATAAAAAAATATTATTTTAATATAAAAAATAATTTAAAAAATAATA
>NW_011499849.1:3391774-3394048 GCF_000495115.2 Populus euphratica | reverse complement strand
TAAAACAAATATTAACTTGAAAGTTTTGTTTTGACTACTAGCTATTTAAACAAGATAACTAGTTCTTTCTTGTCCTATTAGGTCGAACAATTCACATTAATTTTTGTTATATTTACTAACTCATGATTAATTTAATTTTATAAACTAATCAAGTTTTTAATTTTAATTTGAAATGTCTCATGGCATATAAATAAAATAATGACAATTATGTTTTTTTATGCAATAATCGACTTTTTATCTTGCCCGTAACAAAGCATGCCCCCGGGCCCGGTGACCATACTTTTGGCAATGTGGCAACTGATCATATGATTCTTTACAGTACACAGGCTTCTTAATCAATTCCCGTCCGATCACAAATTCGCCGAGATTCACTCATAATTAGCAATTTGCATGTTGAATGGTTTGAATATATAGCTGTAATCAAGTGTTTAAGATCATGGTTCAACAAGTTGCTGGCTTCCACTAGCTTTCTCAAACCTTACGACTAGTTTTAAAATGGGAAGTGGCTCGAGAACTCATTCTTGAAATGCAGGTCAAGGTTTTAATTAATGGCCATGTCCAGTCTTGCTGGCTCCACCCTCCTTGACCTTCATATCCGAAAGACGCGCAGCTTCGGGAGCGAGCGGCCGCGCGCTGCACTACTTTCCTTTTCTGGGAAAATAAAAATAAATCAACGAGGAAGCCAGTTTTTCACTCTATACAGTTGCGAAACCACGTATTGATGTCTCACGTTGTACTTGTTCCATGTCTTCTGTCAAGAAAATACAGAGTCGAAATGTTCCATGGGCCGTGATAAATGATGTCGGCATGTTGCATTGGTAAGATTTATTGCAGTATTAACTGCTCCTCTGTGCTCCGAAATCGACAAATTATGGGCTGTATTAATCATGTTTTGTTTAAGTCGGGAGTCGGGATATATGGTTTTGATTTTGAATTGGCTTTCGTAAAAACATGTCCAATATTTTGAACAAATATATAAATAAAAGAGTTGTTAATATTAATTAAATATTTAAATGAAGAATTTATCTTTCTTCTAAAAGTAAGAGACAGTAGAGTATGTAAATATTAATCCCGACCTTTTCTTTTAATTAAACTTTTTTAAATTTTAGAGGCTATTTTTTCATGTCAATAACAAATTATTTTTGGTTTTTGAGATCTTAACAGATACTATAGGAAAAAATAATTTTTTTTAATGTAAATACATTGATCCAGATACGAATAACATTTTAAACTCTCCACCAAATAAAAATTAATTCCTGGGGTGCAAAAATAGTCCTACGATAGCCTTAATGACAAGAATTAATTAAGACACAGGATTAAATATTTAAAAATTTAGATTTCACATATCCGTAGATCATAATTAGTCAAAGGGTATTCCCTCTCTCTCAGGTATATATGCTCTCATTGGAATTCATGTGTTCCTGCGAGAGATGGGGTTTATCCATTGCCATGAGGAGATTTTTTCCACGTTGATCGGTGCAAATGTGAGACAGACTGCATGTGCCCAGAAGGCTAGAAGTGGCCATGTACCTGACCCTAGCTAGCCCCACTGGTTTTTGCTTTTAAAGGTATAATTATGTTTATTTAAAAAAATATTTAAAAATAATTTTATAATTTTTAAAAATAATATTTGATATTAGCACATTAAAATAATTTTAAAAATAAAAAAATATTAATTTAAATGAAAGAAAAAAATATTAAAATTTTCAAAAAATATTTTTAAAATACTAAAATAAACCCAACATAAGAAAATGTTCAGAAAAGGGGTGCAAATCATATTTTTAAAAAAATTAAATTTTTTTATTAAAAATTAATTTGTTTTTTTATTTTTTATTGAAAATTAATTTTTTTTATTTTTTTAAATTATTTCAATGTGTTAATTTTAAAAATAATTTTTAAAAAATAAAAAAATATTATTTTAATATATTTTAATATAAAAAAATAATAATAACCACGTAAAAAAAACCAACGATGGAAGCCTATCCATGCCTTAAAGGACACAATATATCCAAATACATGGTCACGACATCTATCACAATAATTTTCACATGAATGGACCAGCCTCGGTAAGCTGTAGTATCATTACTTAGTTGAAAAATCTCTCACGTAATTTGATGTACTGTTTTCCTTGGAAGTTTTTGCGGTTCATGAACACTATAAATTGTGCGGTGGTTATATATATGCCGCGCCCTGCATGCTCTCACAGTTCAATTCAATGTGGATTTTGTAATAATTTTAAAAAAAAATAATTTTTAATTTTTTGTTTCCTGGGTT